>NC_056729.1:1295412530-1295492530 GCF_019279795.1 Protopterus annectens | reverse complement strand
GGAAAAACCGCACTACTACACATGCACCATTCCCTACTGCTCTGGACCCGTGCCACATGTTGACTCACTCAAAGTATATTCAGACCTCCCAAGCATATAGTCCTGGCACATACGTTTGTATAATTTTCAGAGTCTTCATATGGTCATCCGGGTTTAGGCTTGTCTGCCTGGGGACCGGGATTGCTCTGTACCCATTTGAAAGTCAGATTTAGCATGTGGACAAGGTTACTCCCACTGTTAGCATTGTACTTGTGGTTAGAGATGCAGGGATTTTGCCCACATCTGGCCAGCTTGATTTGTCAGCACTAGATAATACGGGTGTTCAGCTGCTGTTTTCCTTCGCATTCATTATGAATGCTTTCTTGTGCTCTTGTTCGTTCTGTAGATAGATATATATATATATATATATATATATATATATATATATATATATATATATAGATATATATATATATATATATATATATATATATATATGTATATATATATATATATATGTGTGTGTGTGTGTGTGTACACGCATGCATGCATATACATCTGCATGATTTAATTACTTTTATCATACTGTTGAATGACTGTGCTGTCTATGTTTGTGATAACATCAGAGTTAGGTATAACTGCCGTGGCTTAGTGGTAAATCACATTGATTGTAATGTGTAGGGTCCTGGCATCGGGCCTGGCTGACATGGTTTATTGTGTTGCTGGGCAGAGCAAGGGCCATTGGACAAAGGGTGAGTAAAACACTTTTCAGTTGTGGTTTTCTGTTTAATCGCTGTTTCATGTCACGCAAACACCTTCTGTATTCTTACTGTGATACGTCACCCCAGTTCACATTTCAATGATATTATATCATTATACAGCATAAAATTAGCAAGATATGCTCATATACAGATTACACGTCATAAATGGTGTGTGCTGCAGTCAAACCGGCAACGTCTGCTTGATAGGCGGATGCTCTAACCACTACACTATTGGTGTTCTTCTTCATTTGTATGTATACCCATAGTTCATAGTTACCCGAACACATGCCTCAACACTTCACTAACACAGCAGGCATCCATTTTCCTGTTGGGAAAAATGCACTACTACTACACATGCGGCTTTCCTTACTGCTTTGCACATGTCCTGTATGTTGGCTTACTCCAAGTATATTCAGACGTCCCAAGCTTATAGTCCTGGGACATACGTTCATATAATGGTCAGGGTGTTCACTTAGTCTTCCAGTTTTTGGCTCATCCGACTGTTGACTGGGACTGCCCTGTACCTATTTGAAAGTCAGACTTAGCAGGTGGACATACTTAGTTCCATTGTTAGCATCCTACCCGTGGTGTGTGTGTGTGTGTACACGCATGCATGCATATACATCTGATGATTTAATTACTTTTATCATACTGTTGAATGACTGTGCTGTCTATGTTTGTGATAACATCAGAGTTAGGTATAACTGCCGTGACTTAGTGGTAAATCACATTGATTGTGATGTGTAGGGTCCTGGCGTCAGGCCTGGCATCTGTCTGTACACACACATGCATATACACCTACATGTTTATTTACATTTCCTATAGTGTTGAATGATCGCCACTTACCGTCGCGCATACCCACTTACATCTGCTTTAAAGCACCTTAATCACCCTATATCCGACTGCCATTATTGTGGCCGTCATATAAAATTAGCCCTTGCATGGCTTGGACCTGGGAACAGGAACACCATAGTCACTGGTTTTGCCACTGAACCATCTGTGATACATTATGTTTGGATGGTAATTAGGATATATGACTTTACTACAGCCATTCCACAGTACTGGCAACAAATGTGACAGTTGGGTGGTGTACATATGTATAGTACATGTTACTATTCATATGTTTCTGAGAGACATATGTATACATTTGCAAGTATACATATTTATGAAATGGACACATACTTGACAACTACTTATATGCATGTATTTGTGATGTGTAGCTATGCGAATATAAGTATGTACATTTATAGATATATGACTACATATCTGGAGTTATACATGGCCATGTATATGAACAACTGCATACGGGAGGTACCTGTACCGTTTGTATACAGGGGTTGTGTGCATCATTACGACGAGGAACCTCGACAGGGTATACAATGTGTGGACGTGTACTATCTGGACGATGGCTATGGGGAAGCTTCTAGGGAACATGTGAAAAGTATATATTCCCAATAATGCACATGGGGAGACGTGCACCATGGTCAGGTGTTTAATCCCGGGTCGTAGGTTCTGCAGGACCGGCTGGAGGCTGAGTAGGGTTGTGGACAACTACTGCTAATGCAACTTGTGTCCGGTTGTCTATGGGGCTGGACATCGTGTCGTGCCACCAAGTCTAATCTTTAGAACAGACACATCCCATGAGGGATGGTCAAAAATTGTGGACACCAATGACTCCAATTCTTTTGGCTTTACAAAAATGAGGGAGGGTTATACATGCAAGGGATACCTAGTTTGCAAGCCTGAGACTGCCTAGGGTGAGACTGCCTACTAGATATGGGTCGAGGGCACTATGTGCAGATATGGCTGTTCCAAGCTAGCAGCCCATGTATGGGTGGTTTTGGTGGACTTTCAGCAAGGGGGGTGGTGTGCTGTGGAGGGGATGATGGGTATTCAATTATGTATCCAGGTGTGTTGGGGTTGGATGGCTCAGTTCAGGCCAGACCATTATGTGGGTGTGAGCCAGTAATGTTTCTGTATATGTGTATCGCACATTTTAATGTTCATATGTTTGTGTGATTGTGTTCTGCAGTATGGCCTGTCAGGGTGTATTGCAGATGTGAATGTATGTTCTTTGATTTCCTTTCTGATTCACCCACTGCTCCCTCGTACACCTCCAGTTCACCTATTGTACATCCACCCAGTCTCCCCTTGGCGAATTATTACATTACCCGTCACCCCCTCCCATATTCCACACACACACCATCCATCCCTTCTCTGGTTGATGGCCCATGGCACAGACAACAGAACACATTGCATACTCTACATATCTCTGGTACCAATATGGTTGTGAGGACAGCCCTAGCATATTTGATCTTCCACATGCTGTACTTCACGCACATAGGTACACGCAAATACTTATCTTTCATGACATGGTAGGTAGACCCGGGTAATACCCATTAATCTTTGGGCCATACAGACAAGGATGACTTGGACCACGAATTGGGCAGTTACTGAGTGAATGCTCTGACCATTGGTAGGGTTGCCACCTTTTCAATTGGCCAAAGTGGGACATTTTCTGGACACACATCAGATTTTACAGGCCGACACATACCCACGGTCAATACAAAGTATAGTGCTTTACTTTTATGCCTAAGTGAAAGCTTATTCTTGTAGCAGTTTAGTTGCTTATTCTGTTTCTTGTAACATTTAGGTATTTTAGATACAGAAATAACTATTTTATGGCACTATTACATAAAATATGGGACATAATTATGTCCTACAATTGCAGGACATTTGCCATTTTTAATATTTTTGGTAAGGACACAACTGCCCAGAGTGGGACTGTCCCTCACAAAGTGGGACAGATGGTAACCCTAACCATTGGGCTAGGCTTAGCAAAGGGCGGTGGCGTGCAAACACGCTGCATTTCGCTTCCTCTTGGTATAACAATCAACACTACAATGGAATACGGGCACGGGATTTTAAATGTAATTTGTTTGAGGGACGGGGGCTCAATATTCAGCTACATGCCTTTGTGTTTACTTTTTATTTTGGGTGTTCATGAAGCTGTCTTGTATGCTTTGCATATATTTCAGTATCCACGGACACTGACAGGAGTGATTACTATTAGAGGCAGGCTGTACTAGTCAGCATTTTAAGTTGCGTGTCTGCAGTCGGCATATTCACGCCTCCATGCAGCTCTTAGACATGCCCCCTGCATTTGCGCACATTTCCTATGCATGTGGACGTTGTGGCAGTGCACCTTCATTAATATGCATGTGGTGCTGCTGCGCCATCTCTACGCCGCACATTTGGCACAAGGCTAATGCCGTTCTTGCGCCGAGCTTCATGAATCCCGGGGAGCGTCTATATGGACTTCAGCCATGTCTTCAGCTCTGTCACATGTAGAAGCTGCTATTAAGGCTGAGAGTAACAGAAGGTGGTAGAAACTGAAAACATGGCAAGTGGAATTACTGAAATGATTAACACAGACAGTAATAGTGAGGAAAAAATGTTAGAAAAATGAGGTGTGTTGCAAGGCTTAGTTCAGGGGCATGCTTTCTTCTAGGTATTTTTTTGTTGTTGTGTCTTTCGGCTTTTCCCAGTTAGGGGTCGCCGCAGCGGAACTCCGGTCCACTAATGATTGGTAGTTGATTTTTACGTGCCGAGTTACCAGCCCTGATGCACAACCTTGGTATAGTTAGTGGATATAATGCTTACTGCAGAGAGTAAGGTACGCCTATTTTCTAATGCTAGTTTATTTGGTTTGGGTATTTTTTTTAAATATGTGTCAATGTTCCTTTAAATGGAAGTTTGTGCTTTTAGTAATCAATTAACCAGTGGCCACAGTGGTATAAAAGGAAGTTTGTATTGGGATTAATGATTCTGATGAAGTCCATTAGTTTGTAATACAAAAGCACTTAATCTGGTGTTTTTATCGACTTTTTTTATGTTTTATCAAAAATTAAAGTATTTAACTGTATACAGTGGAGTCTGGTTCCTGACTATCGTGGTACACATTTTCCTAATGATATTAAATTGGGGGAAAACTTATATTTGGAGAAACAGTCTGAAAAGTGTAATGGTGGAACTAGCAGCTTGCACCTTCAAAATGTTGGATGGTAAACAGTTTCTCACAAGACAGATATGAGCTGGGATGAGCCAAGCTCCAATGAAACATCAGCAAAAAGTAACAAGGAATAATCTTGCTGTGCAATAGGCTACAAAGAAGAACATGAGAAATACATCAACAGGGCCAAAAGAATGCTGTGATGCTGAATATGAGAGAGAATCTCCAGGAGGATAGGGTGGCAATCTTACAGCTGCTATACAAGGCACCAGTGAAAGCATATGCAGTTTAGTAGGAAATAAAGGGAAGGGGAGATTAAAATGACAGAAATAATGCTGTGGAAAATCACAAGGATGATTCAGGACTGAAAGGAATGACATATGGGAACAACTGGTATCATGGGGCTATATTCTGTAGAAGGGAAGGGGTGAGAATACTTAATGGGAACCAAAGTCATGAAGGTATCTGACAATCAGATTGAGACAAAAGGGGACAGGAGGGGAGAAAAGGCATAAATTCTATAAGAACAAGTTTTGACTGGATAAGAGAAGATTTCCAAATATTGAGGTATATAAGGTATATGATTATCCTGAATGAGTGGTATAAGCAAATCCACTGAGACATTCAGCAGGGCTTGGGAGAAGTAGAACAGAAGGGTCAGTAAATGAAGTGTGCAGTTATAGGGTGCCAGCTACAACCACCAGGCAGAAGAGATAGTCAAACTACAACTCTCCTTATACAGGCAGTGTTTGTGCGAGCATGCATGAATGTGCACATATGCATGTGTGTGTGCAAGCATATACAGGTGTGTATGTGTATATTGTAAATGTGTGTGTGTGTGTGTGTGTGTGTGTGTGTGTGTGTGTGTGTGTGTGTACATGTACATGCATATATGCTTTTGTGTGTGTCTGTGTTTGTTCATAGGTTCATAGGTAGGTACTAGGCTACTGGCTCTAGGGCCTATATAAGCCTAGCCAAACAGTACCCTGGTTTTGCCATCCAAGAAAATTATTTTCCTGTGCCCCTGTCAAGCAGTGCCACAGAAGTGATCCCCGGGGTGAATTTCCTATCTCCCATCCAATCATCAAGATTTTTCTTGAAGAGTGCTAATGAGGAGCTTTGTTTGAGACAGATAGATAGTTTGTTCTAGAGTATGGGAAGTCTCTGGGACAGGAATCTATCCCTCCAGCATGTTCTGTTTATTGTGGTGACAAGGTTTAGGTCCCTAGAGCATGTAGCTCAGAGGGATTGGGATTTCTTTAAGTGGAGCATGTCCAACAGTTCTGGGTTTGACATAGCTTTGTAGGTTAGGCAGAGATAGTCTCTGAGTAGGTGATATGCAACAGAGTAAAGCTGGAGTTTTTTGAGATGTTCTGCGTAGGGCATCTGTTTGTGGCCGGTAATCCTCTTTGTGAGGTATTTCTGTGGCCTTTCCAGTTGTTGTAGATGTCTTGTGAGGTACATACCAAAAGGGGCGTTATACTCTATAATGGGTCTAATGAGTGATGAGTAGAGGGGAACAATGACCTTTTTTTTCCTGGATGAGAAACCTTTTGTGATGAGGTGTGCCAAGTAGAAGGATTTCCTGACTACTGTGGCGATGTGATTATCAAAGGAGGGACTACTGTCCACCTGTGTCCCAAGGTCTCTTATCACACTTTTGGTGTTAAGTAGAATACCGCCTATGTGGTAGTTCATGGGTACAGAGATTTTACCAAAAGAGATGACAATGCACTTTTTGGCATTGAGCTTGAAGCCATGGCTTTGACACCAGGTATCTGTCTCAGTGAGGCCCTTTTGTAGGATGTCCACATCATTAGGAGTTTTGATTATGGCTCCTAGTTTGCAGTCATCTGCAAACTTTGTTAGCCAAAGACCTTCTGTGTTAGCCTGTACTTCAGGGAAGTAGATTCCAAACAGGAGAGGACCCAGGACTGAACCCTGTGGCACTCCACTTGTCACTGGTCTGAAGTTGGATTTAGAGTCTGCTTCTTTCACAGTGTGGGTTCTGTCAGTGAGCCAGTTGGCAACCCATCTTGTGACATAGGGATTTATACCCAGTTTAGTGAGTTTCTCTATAATTCCACAGTGGGGGATGGTGTCAAAAGCCTTGGTGAGATCTAGATAGGCTGTGTGATCCACCTTACCCTCATCTACAGCTTTGGTGACCGCTTCAAAGAAGTCTATCAGGTTTAGGAGACATGATCTGCCTTTTACAAACTCAAACTGGGTAAGGTCCAGAGTTTGGAGATTACCAATGTTATTGTTTATAAGTTCCATGATGATATGTTCCATAGACTTGCAGACCAGGCTCGTCAGGCTGATGGGGCGGTAGTTCTTAGGGTCCGTGGTAGCTCCCCCTTTGTGGAGTGGGATAACCATTGCTGTGTGGCATTCAGTGGGCACAAAGCCTGAGGTGAGGCTATGATTGAACATGGTACTTAGGTGGGGTGCCAGTTCGTTCTGTAGTTCATGTAGAACACATCCTGGGATGTTGTCAGGTCCCATGGATACTGTGTTCTTGGTTTTTGATAGTGTGTTTTTTAATTATGCAGCTGTGATTACAGGAACATTGCATTCTTCCGGTATAGAAATAGGCCCTTTAGTGGGTGAGAGAGGGGTAAAGTTAGCACTGAACCTATCTGCCAGGATGTTGGCAATGTCAGTTGGTTCTGTATATTTAGTGGCATTGTGCTGTAACTCAGAGCAGCTCTCAATGTTGCCATTGAGATTCTTGACATAGCTATAGAATGCTTTGTGGTTGTCTTTAGAATCAGTGGCAATTTTGTTTTCGTAACTAGCTTTGGAGGATTTTATGAGGGATCTCAGCTTCTTACTGAGGCTGATCATGGAATTCCTCCAATCATGGGATTTTACTCTTTTTTTGCAACAGTTCTTATAGTTTTGTATCAGTTCTTTCTTTCTGTATGCATATGTTTTTTGTGCGTGCACCCGTACATGTTTGTATATGCACAGGCATGTGTGCATGTATATGTGAAAGTGTGTGTAACATTACTTACATTATTAAAGCTGGACAGGCTTTTACAGCTATTTTCTTGGTGTTATTGTAGAAATGCATGTTACTTCAGTTTTTATAGAAACTGAACACACAGTCATAGTACACTTGAGGGCCACACACCATGGTTCTTTAAACTTAGCAAGTACAAGCACCAAAACTGGATATTTCATGTCCATGCTATATAAAATGCACTATTTTACTCAAGTTTTTTGGATTAATTTCACAGAAATGAAGTCCATTAATCTAGAACTGCCTCCAGTGGAAGAAGTCACAACACAGAAAATATCACACAAAATGACACATAGACTGAAACCCTAAGTAAAATGAAACAAAATCAATTAGTATATCATTCAACCAGTATCTTTTGCAGGGGGATTATGCAGTCTTGTACCCCCCCCCCCCACACACACACATGTACACACTCATATTTGGTGGTTTTTACCTCTACGCTTTTCATAGTTTACTTCACAGTTGCATATCCTGGGAAATTTAGCAACACCATACAGTTCACTAATGGTGCAGATTGCTCTTGACTAAATGATAAATTAGATTTCTTATACCTAATAAATTATATCTTTTAATTAGTAAAATTTGTACCACACTTAGTATTTGAAAGTGGCTGTATAGAAACAACATGCTCCTATATTTATGTGCTGGAAAAGTAAGTTTAACATTTCTGAGCATGAGTGACATAAGTACATCAAATTTAGCTAAGTGGCATGCATTTTGATATATACTGAAGGTCTACAGTTAGTACGACGGCTGTTAGACAAATCAGTATAGTACAAGTCTGCCAAAAATATACAAGTAATACTGACTATATATACAGAAAGTACAGACTGGTCAAAATGCAGCCTATGGGGAAATATCATTTGTGATGTAAGTAACAATTCATGCCAGGAGCTGGTAATTAGAATTTAAATAGCTGTGTTCTGGTTGCAGCATGAGAGTAAACAAAAGAGACTGGGATGCTGATTACAAGAAAAAAAGTATCCCAGGAGATGAGGGAACTGCCACTAGGGTAAACATCAAAAACAGAAAAAAATTAACCAGCTTCAGTACTGGAGCTCTTAAACAAATCCAGTTAAAATTTGCCATCAAAAAAGAAGAGATTGCAGATTATGTCTAACACTCATCTAACCTCTTTTTATTGAAGTATATAAAAGTAATTTTTCATGAAACTAAATTTACAAAGCAAAATTGCTGAGCCTTCTCCAGTTATTGACTAACCCTTTGTCAAGGATGATTTCAAAATGTTCATTGAATGGTGTTTTGTTCTCCTTTGGAATTTTAATTCTTTCAGCTACTTTCATGGTTTGAAAAAGATAAGCCTGCTTTCCACCTACTAATCCAGTCTCAGAATGTGCTGTGTTAACAGCATCATTACTGTAATAGCTTACTTACATACAGAAATGCTTACTACTTAACCCTTGCTCTTATTTCCCTTCCAGTTAATTGTAGCCACAGCACTAACAGCCTTCTCTTATTAAGAATCTGATTAACCCTACTGTTCAGTGGTGCACATAATGAGATTTCATCATCCCACCAAATAATGTTGAACCTGGAATGTTTTCTTCTGTCCATGCTGATTGAAATTCAGGCAGTGCAGCTTCCGGTGCCAATAGGCTGCTGCCCTTTCCAGTTATCATGCATTTCTGTCTGCATCGTTTCACTTCCAAACATACAAACTTAAGTTTTGCTGCCACATTACATTTGGAAGTGTGGCACGATCATATATTGGATTTTAGGCCAGTTTTAATGATTATCAGATATTTACCCACTTGATCTTTAAAATAAGGATGGCTTTTCAAAGACAAACTTATAACATATACGCATTATGTGACATGGATGACCCTAAGTGTCTGGTAGGTAATAATATCTTTAATTGCATCCAGTATTAGTATGCGTAGGCTGACATACTATTCTTATGTAATCGTAAACTACAGTGCATCGTTCAAAATATCCTAATGTCAAACTATCATTCTATTTTTTTTTGTTTGTTTCTTTTGCTTTGCCTATTCGACACCAGCATTTCTGGTTGATTGTCCTGTATTCTGGCTAAAACAAAGCATTCTACTGTAGAGTATTATACTTAAGGTGGGAGATTATGATACAGGATTCTCTGGGACTTTTTAATAGTTTTCTAATTTATTTTATATATTTAATTTCATAATTGTTTACTGATAAAGTCCAAGTAGGCAGCAAATTTTCTAAGCAGTGGAGGCCCAGGGAAATAAGCTCCACAAATATAAGACAATAAAGACCCAAAAGTTATAATAAAAGTGAAATGAAACAAAGCACTAAGAATAAAGCAAATACAGAAGAAAATATAGACATTTACAATATAAATGAATTAGTTCAAAATAAAATGCACATGTATAAAATGTGGTAATAGAGATTACAATAACTGGAAAAAAAAAGATTAGTAGTGAGTAAAGATAAGGCAGAGAGGTTGTAGTGGGAGATTTGTAGGATAGTGGCTGCAAAGTATTGGTTCATTGTATCTGTTTTTGAGTTTGTTTTAACAATCAGCATCTGCTTCAGCTGTTTTCTTGTTTTCTCTTTGTTAATAGTTTGCATTTGTTTTAGCTGTTTAAGTTAAGTTATTTTAAATCAGTGTTTTGTTGTTTCTGACTCAAATGCATAAGGATAAAGTGTTGTAAGCTTTGTAAGCTTTTTAAGCCATTATTCAGTAATTCCTGTAAATAGCCTCACAGACATTGAATTAAATCCTTGTTGTCAATCTATGACAGAAATTGGGGACCATGCTGAGTAGTGTAAACTCTGATTACTTCTGGGTGGGTGTAGGATTGTAGTTAAGTCTATTGTTGTCTAAGGCCCAAGAGATTTTTTTGTTCATAGGTTCACAGGTTCATAGGTAGGTACTGGGCTATTTGCCCAAAGGCATTTATAAGCCTAGCCAGAATGTGTTGGCTTTCACCACCCCATTAGATTAGTTCCTAGTTAGGTCTTCAAATTATGTTTGTGTCAGTTTCAAGCTATCCATTAAAAGAGCTAATTAGCTGAAAAATCTTACCTTCTACCCGGGTCCCTGTTGTGTTTTTAAACTCTTTGCCACTCTTGTTTTCTGCCCCTTGTGTTAATTTCACCATGAAACTCCCTACCTCTCCTCCTTCATTGGTTGATATCAATAAGTACAGAAGTAGCATTTTCTGAAGTCCCTCCTTTTTAACTAAATACTACCACCCCCTTGTTTTCCCTAGATCCTGAATACAGAATTTCCACCAAACCAACCAGTGTGCTCTTGGATGCCTATCTGCTCTTACTATAAATTTTATTTGGAAGCTAGTCCCAGTTTCATCTCATCTGCTCATATTAGTGAGCATGAAAAGTTCAAATGGAAAATTCCTCTCCTCAAACTGCTAAAGTTTGTGTCCCCCCTTCATATCTTCTCGTCTGTTTAGTGAACAGTCCAATATAAAGATGAAAAGGTAGCCTGCTTGTTTCCCTTCTGTTGTCTGCACTTGGTATCCTTAGGCAGTGCAACATTTCTTTCTCACAGATGCTGAACTCTTTCTCAACATAAGAAAGTCTGTTTGATAGAGATGCATATTTTTAAGAAATTTTGAGGTATCACTCTCACAAATAAAAAAAAAACATTAACTGTGAGCAACGCACTCAACTGCCACATTCTATATCCACACCAGAATGGCTTATGCTGTGGCTATGAAGAAAATCTTTGCCAACATATCATAGATTGGACAAGGTCTCAGAAAAATTAAAAAACAAAGAATAATGCTCACTACACTCTGTTAGCCTGATAATAAATAAGACTTGTAAAAGACAACAAAAAAACCAGGCTTGAATAGTGGGAAGTATACTTGCTGTGTTCAATTCAAGTCAGTCACAAAAGGTAACCAAATGTTCCACAAAAAGAAACGAAGCTGTAACCTACAAACCGCTTTACTTTGCGAGCTCTTAATCCAATAAAAAAGAGTCAAAATCACCATAGAGTGTTCATTCGAACCTACTCATCCACTGGGCAATAGCTTGTAGAAAAAACACGCAGCCAGCATGTAAAATAAATCCAAGCGTCCAGTAGAAACCACGTTTATTAAAATAATTAGAACACAGGGCTAGCTTTCACGAATCTCCATCAGGCCACTAACAAACAAGCATACTAGCATCCATTTTATAGCAAAATGCTAGAGTCAACTACTGATGTCACATCCTGTTTGGACATACTGAAGTCAACTCTGATGTCACATCCTGTTATACATAAAATATTTAAACTGACATCACTTCTGTAGTAAAATGCTACAAACAACTCTGATGCCACATCCTACTAAATGTAAAATCTTATAAAATGTTTTAAATTATTTAAATTATTTAAAATATTTAAAATATATATGCAAACATTTTGTAAACAGTGTACAATAAAAATGTTCTAAAATAACATTTCACCCTACTTTAACTGCTGCTGCATGTAACATTCAAATGTTTTAAAATAATTTAAATATCTATGTAACCATCTCATAGACAGTATGCAGCAAATAAGGTGTTTCACAATTACATACTATCTTCCTATAAATACTGCACTTATATGCATACTAATAACAAAAATGGCACGCATGTTTAGTATTTAATAATAGGCGATATAATCCCATTTGAAATACTTGTATGTATAAATACATGTTTAAAATAGGGATCAAATTAATAAAGATATTAATATCTACACATGAGCTATTTAGCATAATTATAACTGTACAAAAATGATCATTCAAAAGACTGCATCTAAAATTTGTACAGCGTGTGCTTCTGAATATCATAATATCTGTAACAGCATAAATCATTCAAAACAGATATGTGCACACGCAAAGATGTTGATAACAGCTGATATTATAAACGTAAAAATATATAAGACTAAATGTGCAAAATCAGGTGAAATGTGTGTACTGGATGAAAGAGGAATACAAGGTATATCAGCATCTTTCATAAGGACGATAATGTTAATAAGATTATGAATAAAAATCTGAAAACAGTAGATAAGATTAGCATGCGTGCCATTTTTGTTATTAGTATGCATATAAGTGCAGTATTTATAGGAAGATAGTATGTAATTGTGAAACACCTTATTTGCTGCATACTGTCTATGAGATGGTTACATAGATATTACATAGATATTTAAATTATTTTAAAACATTTTGAATGTTACATGCAGCAGCAGTTAAAGTAGGGTGAAATGTTATTTTAGAACATTTTTATTGTACACTGTTTACAAAATGTTTGCATATATATTTTAAATATTTTAAATATTTTAAATAATTTAAAACATTTTATAAGATTTTACATTTAGTAGGATGTGGCATCAGAGTTGTTTGTAGCATTTTACTACAGAAGTGATGTCAGTTTAAATATTTTATGTATAACAGGATGTGACATCAGAGTTGACTTCAGTATGTCCAAACAGGATGTGACATCAGTAGTTGACTCTAGCATTTTGCTATAAAATGGATGCTAGTATGTTTGTTTGTTAGTGGCCTGATGAAGATTGAAAGCGCTAGCCCTGTGTTCTAATTATTTTAATAAACGTGGTTTCTACTGGACGCTTGGATTTATTTTACATGCTGGCTGCGTGTTTTTCTACAAGCTTGCCCAGTGGATGAGTAGGTTCGAATGAACACTCTATGGTGATTTTGACTCTTTTATTGGATTAAGAGCTCAATAAAGCGGTTTGTAGGTTACAGCTTCGTTTCTTTTTGTGGAACATTTGGTTACCTTTTGTGACTGACTTGAATTGAACACAGCAAGTATACTTCCCACTATTTAAGCCTGTTTTTTTTTGTTGTATTTTACAAGTCTTATTTATTATCAGGCTAACAGAGTGTAGTGAGCATTATTCTTTGTTTTTAAACTACGTGACTTATTTTTTGCTCACGCACTCATGGCTGAGGGAAGCAGTCAAAATTCAACAGTTGAACTACCCTACAATCCTAATATGCTTAGAAGTGCCAAGTCAGGTACATCTAATATTAAGAGCAGATTTGAAGATGCTGTTACTAGTGACATTAATCCACTGTTATCTTTCAGTCCATTGGCTGAGACATATGATGAACAGAGTTGCAAAGAAGATTATCGAGGGCTTGAAACTCTAGTACAAGAAATGGAAGGAGATTTCCTTAAACTGAAACGCCTCCAGTTGCAGAGGCAACACTTCGAAGCATGCATTACTCGCAAAATCGTTCCAAGGGGTTTAAGGATCCTGAAGATGCCAACTACAGGTACTGTGTATAAAGATTTGTTATATTCATGGCAACAGTTAAACTTAGATACTAGCCTGAAGTACATGGAGCTAATGAACAATTACTTCTTACCTCATGAAACATCATTGAGGGAGAAACTACAGAAGCAACAGCAAAGCTTATCTACCATGTACCCTAGACCAGTGGTAGAAGCATCTATTGACCAAATGTTAGACAGCGTTTTCATTTATGAGAAAAAACTGTTACAGCAAAAACGTGATAAACTTAGAAGGGACATAGACGATTTTAAAAAAGGCCATGTCTTTACTTGGCCCAGAGTGGAGAATGGAGCCAAGGGATGGAAGAACACACGCCTCCAAAATGAAATGAAAGACAATACCAATATTGGTCTGGCCAGAGATGGGCCAGACACCAATGCTGATGGTTCTAATGTTATTGTCATAGATAAACAGACAGGGGGTAAGAAAAATACCATTGTTACCACAGCAATAATACACCAGGATGGTACTAATGATACATGCTCTTCCCCCGCTGGTAATGTTCACAATATATCTGTATTTGAAGATGCCAATACAAGGATAGATATATGTGAGCATATAGAGAATGAGGACGATAATGTTAATAAGATTATGAATAAAAATCTGAAAACAGTAGATAAGATTAGCCTAGGCATGGACGCCAAAACTAGATTCAATAGTATGAGTACTGAATCAGTCCCTTTCCCCATCGCCAATCAATGGAGAGGGGGTGGGGGGGCAAGGGAACGGTCTATGAGCAGGGGAAGGCAGAAAAAGAGACCAGCAGGACCAGTACAGGCTGGTCCTACACTAAAAAAGATTTGGCAAGGGACCAAGAATCAATAGTGTGGAACATATCAAGTAAGCTTTTAACGGAAGAAGAAAAATATGTCTTGGAGAAGGGTCTAACATTTATTCCCTCTAGTAGAAGCGATATCACAAATAGCATTATTGATTTGAAAATGTTTATACGGAACCTCCAAATGAAGGTTGATTTTCGTAATAGCACTAGTTTACCCCATCCGTTTAGAAAACCAAGTACTTACACTCCATGCAACCACCCACTTATCGAGGCTTATTCGAAATTGGTTGAGCAAGGATTATATGAAAATGATGCAAATAATAGAAAAAAGAGATGGTTAGGCAATCTGAAACCAGTACAAAGGAAAGCACTTAATGGCCTGAAAGATGATAGGACCATTATGATAAGACCAGCCGACAAAGGTGGTCTTGTAGTTATTATGGATATGGAGTTTTATATTGATAAAATGTGCAATATGCTGGATGATTCTGTCTTTTATTTGAAAATCAATGATAATAGAGTGAATAGGATTATATCAGATGTTTCTAGTAGATTAAATGTTATGTTGAATGAGGGTAAGATTAATCAAGAATTATTCACATACCTTATAGTGGAACATCCAACGATACCCATTATACAGGGAATACCAAAGATTCATAAAAATGGCTTGGATCCACCTATGAGGCCAATTGTTGCAGGGAAGGGCTGGATCACCGAGCCAATTTCCATCTATTTAGAGTCCTTATTAAGACCCATAGTGGACAAGTACACACACATACTGAAAGATACTAAACAATTCCTAATTAAACTATATGAGAATACCTCGGTGAGTGATGGTTTCCAGCATAAATTGTTTGTGACACTTGATGTCAATTCTCTTTTTACTGTTATTCCTAATCATGAGGGACTCAATAGCATAAGTAGGATTCTTACTAGAGATGGCACATTCTCTGAAGGAAGGATAGAAGTTATCACGGAATTGATGGAAATTGTATTAACAAATAATATTTTCTTGTTTAATGGTCAAGTATATCTTCAGAGGGATGGAGCTATGGGCACTTCTTGTGCCAATAGCTACCAACCGGTTATGGCTTACTGGGAAGTTTCTTCTCTATTTCAGATGGAGGAATTTTGTCAGAATGTTTCTTTCTACACTAGGTTTGTAGATGACCTCTTCCTTATTTGGAAAGGTGATGAAGAACAATTGAGGTCTTTCTATGATAAAATAAATCAAGACACCAGTTTCTTAAGATTTTCTATGGTTAATTCCAAAGATGTCATACCCTATTTAGACGTATATGTTGAACAACTACCAAATGGTATACTTAACACTGGAGTTTTTCGAAAGGATTGCTATAGAAATAACTTTCTCCATCGAAGCAGCATGCATCCTAAGCATGTCTTTGGTAACATCGTCAAAAGTCAAGCCATGAGGGTATCTAGGCTGTTTTCTGAAGACTCATGCTTTAAAACAGGCATAGAAGACTTGAGGAATAAATTTATAGACAGGTCTTACACGGTAACAGAAGTTGATGCTTCTTTAGGTATCATAGGTGAATTGATAGAAGGCAGGGCTTTTCCCTACTTCTCTAGTAAACGAGATGATAGTAGCATCACCAAAACTAGCAGTGGAGTTATCAGAATACCGATACATTTTACACAAGATGTAAATAGTATTGAAAGCATATATCGAAAACATTGGGACATCTTGCTAACAGATCCAGTTATTTCTGAGATATTGAGCCAAGAACCAAAATTTACATATAAAAATAAGTTGAATTTACACAGAATGTTATGTGGTCCGAATAGGTTTGACATAAATACAACTAGTAATCATAAAATGACTAAAAAATGTCAAAAATGCAATTATTGCAAATTCATTAAAGAAACTGATAAATTCAATCATCCTATTACAGGACAAGAATTTCATTTTACAGTTTCTGCCACTTGTGAGACCTGCCATGTGGTGTACCTGGCAACCTGTGTACACTGCCCTGCGTTTTATGTAGGGAAGACAGACAGAAAGTTTAAAGACCGAATTAGGGAACACTTATATAAAATCAAAGTCAGATGTTCTTCAAATGCTCTGTCTAGGCATGTAATTAATACATCTACACAACATAGCTTTTTGTTTCAAGTAATTCAAAACAATGTTCTATCTCGTAGAAGAGGAGATATTTTTAACACCACGGAACAGATAGAGGCCAAATGGATCATCAGGCTTAGGGCTGATTTGTACCCAGGCCTCAATGACAGAGTCTCCATCAAACCTATACTTAAAGCTAGGAAACTTCATTGAAGCTTTTCACCCCTTTGCCACCCTTTATTAACTTCTGGCTGGTTTTACTTTTATATTTATAACATTTTCATACCTCACATTTTTCCATTTCTGTCTCCATTGTTGTCTCTGTATTTTACTCTGCAGGCTTGTTAGGGGCCAATTGTTATGAAAGATGCTGATATACCTTGTGTTCCTCTTTCATCCAGTACACACATTTCACCTGATTTTGCACATTTAGTCTTATATATTTTTACGTTTATAATATCAGCTGTTATCAACATCTTTGCGTGTGCACATATCTGTTTTGAATGATTTATGCTGTTACAGATATTATGATATTCAGAAGCACACGCTGTACAAAGTTTAGATGCAGTCTTTTGAATGATCATTTTTGTACAGTTATAATTATGCTAAATAGCTCATGTGTAGATATTAATATCTTTATTAATTTGATCCCTATTTTAAACATGTATTTATACATACAAGTATTTCAAATGGGATTATATCGCCTATTATTAAATACTAAACATGCGTGCCATTTTTGTTATTAGTATGCATATGAGTGCAGTATTTATAGGAAGATAGTATGTAATTGTGAAACACCTTATTTGCTGCATACTGTCTATGAGATGGTTACATAGATATTTAAATTATTTTAAAACATTTTGAATGTTACATGCAGCAGCAGTTAAAGTAGGGTGAAATGTTATTTTAGAACATTTTTATTGTACACGGTTTACAAAATGTTTGCATATATATTTTAAATATTTTAAATATTTTAAATAATTTAAAACATTTTATAAGATTTTACATTTAGTAGGATGTGGCATCAGAGTTGTTTGTAGCATTTTACTACAGAAGTGATGTCAGTTTAAATATTTTATGTATAACAGGATGTGACATCAGAGTTGACTTCAGTATGTCCAAACAGGATGTGACATCAGTAGTTGACTCTAGCATTTTGCTATAAAATGGATGCTAGTATGTTTGTTTGTTAGTGGCCTGATGAAGATTCGTTGAAAGCGCTAGCCCTGTGTTCTAATTATTTTAATAAACGTGGTTTCTACTGGACGCTTGGATTTATTTTTACATGCTGGCTGTGTTTTTCTACAAGCTATTGCCCAGTGGATGAGTAGGTTCGAATGAACACTCTATGGTGATTTTGACTCTTTTTTATTGGATTAAGAGCTCGCAAAGTAAAGCGGTTTGTAGGTTACAGCTTCGTTTCTTTTTGTGGAACATTTGGTTACCTTTTGTGACTGACTTGAATTGAACACAGCAAGTATACTTCCCACTATTTAAGCCTAGTTTTTTTGTTGTATTTTTCAGAAAAATTTAACACCATATCACCTTCAGGAACAATCTCAGCAGAGTCACAAAAATTTACAGTATACCAGACCATTCTGCAAACAGAAATGTTTTAGGGAACAGTGACTATAGTCAGGAACACCCTTTCTCCTTTTACTAGGCTGGACAAAGACCAGGGTAATGGTGAGATGTCTTTCAGTTGCCAGGAGTTCTGATATCACAAGGGTTCTTAAGACCCTTTCAAGTAATAAATATGACTACAACATGGCAGTAGCCCATGTGAAGGTGAATGATGTGATAATCAAAACCCAGAGGGATATGCAGGGAGACATGTCAGAACTCATCATGCATGTCCCAGACTCTGATACTGAATGGAATCCTGCTTTCTCCAAGACTGACAAATAGAAAGAAAAGATAAAACAAAAACAAAACAGCACTCCAAAGGATAAATGCCTCGTTGAATGAAAAGAAGCTTAAATAAAATAATCCAACAGTGTATACAATGAAGCAAACACATAAAAAGACCATAAAAGTAAACTTCAAGCATGTTTATTAAAACAAACCCAGTGCACAAGAACAAGTAAGCGCTTTCACAGTTAGCTTCATCAGATTAAAATATAGCACACCCCATAATCAAGTTTAAATACAGCAAACTGACCAATCAAACTGCATGATAAAAAAATCACATGGTAAAAAAAAATCACATGATAAAAAGCATTGGGTTGTACCTTAAACACATATTAAGTAGAATATAAAACATGATTTATAACATTCACCAGGAAAGCAAATATGCAAATAACAAAAACAACATTCTATGACAAAAAAAAATAAAATATATATATATATCTATATATATCTATCTATATCTATATATCTATATATCTATCTATATATATATATATATATATATATATATATATATATATATATATATATATATATATATATATATAAAATCATAAAACCATCAATTAAAAAGTCATTACACTTTTAAATGCCTAGATTTAAATACAGGTTTAAGGGAGGCTTTTTCATTTAAGCATTTCCCCCTATCTGCCCTAAGCCGAATAATCCATCTCCCTACTTTATTCTCAGTGCAGTTCCTGATATCACCTTCTCTTATACTAGGAAAGGTATGGTCAATGACAAAAAAAAAACAAAAGGTATGGCTAACCCCTTCATGCATAACATGCTTAGATAGGACATTGTTGCTAGAACCTATCTTTATGTTGTACAGATGTTCCCTAATTCTGTCTTAGAACATCCTATCAGTTTTACCCACATAATAAGAGGCACACACTACACAATAAGTGAGGTAAACCACATGCTGGGTAATGCACTTAGCAGACACCTTAAACACATACTTACTACCCATATCTGAGTGAATAAAGAAACCACTATTATCAATCATCATCATCTTCTTTCGGCTGTTCCCGTTAGGGGTCGCCACAGAGGATCATCTGTTTCCATTTCTTCCTGTCCTCTGCATCATGCTCTTTCACACCAACTGCCTGCATGTCCTCTCTCCACCACATCCATAAACCTCATCATAGGCCTTCCTCTTTTCCTCTTACCTGGCAGCTCCATCCTTAGCATCCTTTTCCCAATATACCCAGCATCCCTTCTCAGCACATGTCCAAACCAACGCAATCTCGCCTCTCTTGCTTTGTCTCCAAACTGTCCAACCTGAGCTGACCCTATAATATACTGATTTCTAATCCTGTCAATTCTAGTCACACCCAGTGCAAATCTTAACATCTTTAACTCTGCCACTTCCAGCTCTGACTCCTGCCTTTTCGACAATGCTACCGTTTCCAACCTATATAACATAGCTGGTCTCACTAGCCTCTTGTAGACCTTCCCTTTCACTCTTATTGGTACCTGTCTGTCACAAATCACTCCTGACACTCTTCTCCACCCTGCCTGTACTCTCTTCTTCACCTCTCTTCCACACTCACCATTACTCTGAACTGTTGATCCCAAGTACTTAAACTCATCCACCTTTACCAACTCTACTCCCTGCATCCTCACCATTCCTCTACCTTCCCTCTCATTTACACACATATATTCTGTTTTAGCCCTGCTGACATTCATTCATCTCCTCTCTAAAGCATATCTCCACCTTTCCAGGGTCTCCTCAACCTGGTCCCTACTCTCACTACATATAACAATGTCATCTGCAAACATCATAGTCCACATAATCCATGTGTTATTGCAATAACTGCACATACCACATGGCCTAATGCAAAAATCCTTATTAACCATTGGCACAAGACTATCCTTCAGTCTACACAGGACTCTTTTCAAATTCATTTTATTTTTAAACAAAAATGTAGGTGTGTCTCCTATAATCCCGATAATAACTTAATCTGTAGTGAGGATGTCCCAGTGCTTCCTGACTATGCCCATGATGGAACTAATGTCAATGGTATAGTACAGGGATACCTTTACCTTATTAACAAGCTCATTGGCCTTACTATCATCTGCAGTCCCACCTCCATTAGAAAAATATGGATGGGCCCTACTTCTTCGCTGATCAGGCATCTCATTCAAAAATGGTGTCAATTTCCCCAGGGTGTAACCCGTGGCTAAAAGCCTAGCTTTCAAGTTAACTAACTCAGAGTGAAAGCCATCATCAGAGGCATTCAATGTAGACACCCTCATAACTTGTCCTTTTACCACATTCTTAAGAACATATTGAGGGTGCATGCTACATTTATGAAGTAAAGTATTTCTGTAGCATGGTCTCCTATGGACACCAGTACTGACTATCCCATTATCCAGATTTTATAAAATAGAATAGTCTCATGCCAGTGGTTAAGAAGGGATTAGCCATACCTTTCTTTTTTTGTCATTGACTGTGCCTTTCCTAGTATAAGAGAAGGTGATATCAGGAACTGCACTGAGAGTAAAGAAGGGAGATTCCAACACATGTGAGAGATGCAACCATATAGCCAAACTGGAGGCTAAGCTCTCTCAGCTCAGTACTGGTGTAACCAGTCAGGAGGAGAAGGAAACCACACTCACTACAATTCCCGTCTCACATAGACCTACCACGACAGCAAACCAAACACATGAACACACAAAAACATACTTGGAGGCTCTAAATAAAAATCTGCCTAAGCAGCAGAGACTTCCAAAGCAAACACCCAAGCAACCGCTGCCCCAAAACAAAACACATGCAACACATAGCTCACAAAGCCAGTGTGCCAAACAGTCACAGCCCTTAAGGCTAAACAACACACCTGATACACTTGTAATAGGTGACTCTATCGTCAGGCACACTGACGTCCCACTCACCAGGCTGAACAAGGAGAAGGTCATGGTAAGCTGCCTGTTGGGCACTAGGATCCGCCACATAACACAAGCACTCAGGTCACTCCAAGGCAAGTACAAATATGACTTAGTCATTGTCCATGCTGGTGTGAATGACCTGAGACATACCTCCCTGGACTACATAAAAAGAGACATAGAGGAGCTCTCT
The DNA here is from genome assembly GCF_019279795.1 of Protopterus annectens. NCBI lineage: Eukaryota > Metazoa > Chordata > Ceratodontiformes > Protopteridae > Protopterus > Protopterus annectens. Next base: position 1,295,470,643 of record NC_056729.1, on the reverse strand, counting down.
GAGCATGTAGCCCAGGCCGGTATGTCCCTGACCTTGAGTAGCATCTTACCCTCACCAAGAATGATGCCACAATATGAAGACAAGATGATCAATTTCAACAACTGGCTTAAGTATTGGTGTCATTCAAAGGGGATCCAATGCCTGTCAGCCTGGGATGACATGCTCGACAAGCCATGATGCTTTGCTAGGGACGGCTTGCACCTGTCACCCCTGGGCTTTCGAATATTGGCAAAGGCTCTTTCTACCCCCATAGTGCCTTTTTTAGGCAAGGCTCAAAAGACAAACCCAACTCCATAGGTATCACAAGGGATAAGAAACTAAGAGTAATGCTACTCAACGCCAGAAGTCTAAACCTCAAGATGCACTCACTCGAAACTCTCCTTAGCATGGAGAACATCAATATCTGTGCAGTAACAGAAACCTGGTTCAAGGCTCCCGAGAGCACCCCAGCACTATCAGGTTATACCTCATACCATGCTTTTCAGCCCCTAAAACTTGGACCGAACCACAAAAGGAGGGGGAGTATCAATATTCGTCAAAGATATCCACACCTCCAGGTTGGTGGCACAGCACGACGTATCAGAGACTATCCATGTGCAACTAACAGTGGGTCAAACTGCCTTCCAGTTTATAGCCTGCTACAGACCACCCTCCCAAACCCAGGAACCCCACTCGGCCTTTCTGAGAACACTGGAAAATATGAAGGTCTCTCCAAACACCATTATATTGGGTGACTTCAACTACCCAAACATAGACTGGGAGCATTACTCTAGCTCCAACACCCTAGCCCAAAGGTTCTTAGAATTTATAAACTCAAATGCTATGGAACAACTTGTTACCACTCCCACAAGAGAGGAAAACATACTGGACCTGATCATCACCAACATGGGGACTCTATGCTCCAGACCAGAAGTGTATCCCTCACTGGTAAGATCAGACCATAAACTAATCTCACTGGATATTCACATCCCGACCCCACCCCCTGCCAAGAAAACCACAGTGAAAAACTTCTCTAAAGCAAATTTCACACTCCTCAAAACCGAGGTGGAATCCTTCAAAGCCCCCGGGCCTGTGGAAAATACGGCCCAGACTGCAGAATCCTTTATAAACGCATTGTATGAACACCTTCAGGAATGCATGGATCATGCAATCCCAAATAAAACCAAGACCCAATCCTCCAAAGGCAGATGTCCTGTCTGGTGGACCCCAGCCATAAACAAACTATACAATAGAAGGAGGAAGCTACTACATGATAGAGCAAAATCCCAAAAAGGGAAGGCATCTCTGATCAGTATTAGCAAAAAGCTATGGGCACTCATAAAATCGTCTAAGGCCAGCTTCGAGAGAAAAATTGCACAGGACACTAAGGATAATCACAAGGCTTTCTTTAGTTATGTTAGGAACCTGGGTGAGAATTCCCAGATATGCTCAAAATTAGTCCAAAATGACAAAAAATACACCGAACCCACAGACATTGCCAACATCCTAGCTGACAGGTTCACCACAAACTTCCCTCCCCCTCCCCACCAAAAGGGCAAATGTCTATCCCATTAGAGTGCTGCCCCCCTGACATCTCAGATGCTCAGGTAAGAGCCGCCCTCTCCAAAGCAAAAAACACAGCATCAATGGGACCAGACAGTGTCCCAGGCTGCGTCCTACATGAACTCCAAGAAGAGCTAAACCCAACCATAAAACTACTGTTCAATCTCAGCCTTACTACAGGATATGTACCCAAAGAGTGGCTTACAGCAACAGTGATCGCTCTCCACAAAGGTGGTGCCTCAACAGATCCTGGAAACTATCGCCCCATAAGCCTGACTAGCTTGGTCTGCAAAGCTATGGAAAGGATCATCATGGACCTCATAAATAAAGATATTGGGGACCTACAGACACTGGATCCTACCCACTTTGGCTTTGTTAAGGGCAGATCCTGCCTCTTAAACCTGGTTGATTTCTTTGAAACAGTCACCAAGGCCATTGACGAGGGGAAGGTGGTCCACACAGCCTACCTGGACCTCGCAAAAGCCTTCGATACAATACCCCACTCGGGCATTATAGATAAGCTCACCAGCTTAAATATAAACCCCTATGTCATTAGATGGGTTGCAAAATGGCTCAAGGACAGAACCCACATGGTTAGAATTGCTGGAGCCATGTCAGACTCCAAACCAGTTACAAGTGGTGTCCCACAAGGCTCAGTCCTGTGACCTCTTTTGTTCGGTATATATTTCTCAGAGGTACAGGCCAACACAGAAGGACTGTGGCTGACCAAGTTCACAGATGACTGCAAACTGGGTACCATAATCGACTCTCCAGCCAACACAAGCATCCTCCAAAAGGGCCTCATAGAAACAGACAACTGGTGCCAGAGCCATGGCCTCAAGCTAAACGCCAAATCGTGTATAGTCATCCCCTTTGGCAAAAACAAAGTGCCCACCAATTACCACATAGGTGGTAATCCATTAAGTACAAAAGAAGTAATTAGGACCTGGGGACCCAAGTTGATGGCAATCTCTCATTTGACAACCACGTGGCCAAAGTGGTTAGAAAAACATTTTATATAGCCCACCTAATCATGAAGGGATTCACATCTAGATCAGGGGAGGTCATCGTGCCTCTTTACTCATCCCTTATCAGGCCCATAATTGAGTACAATACCCCTTTTGGGATGTACCTTACCAGACACCTGCAGTAACTGGAAAGACCCCAAAAGTACTTCACCAAGAGGATCAAAGGGCTCAAACAGATGCCATATGCTGCCTGGTTAAAGAAACTCCAGCTCTACTCAGTGGCATACCGCCTGCTCAGAGGCGATCTGTGCCTGATGTATAAAGCCATGTCCAACCCAGAATTAATGTACATGCTGCACCTCAGAAAATCCAAATCCCATCGAGCTACGTGCTTGAGAGACTTGAACCTCAGCACTGAAATAAATAGGACATGCTGGAGGGACAGATTCATAACCCAGAGGCTCCCTTCACTCTGGAATAAAATCCCAGTCCAGGTTAGGCAGAGTCCATCATTGACTCTCTTCAAAAGGAATCTTGATGAGTGGATGGGAGATCGTATGTTTACCCCGGGTATCACTTCTGTGTCACTGTTAGACAGAGGCACAGTATACTAACCTCAAAAAAGGGCATAGCAAAATTAATTTAAAATGGGTGGCGAAAGCCAAACACACTCTGGCTAGGCTTATAAATGCCCTAGGGCAGATAGCCTAGTATGAGCCTATGAACCTATGAGATGGATTATTTGACTTAGGGCAGATATGGGGAAAGGCTTAAAGGAAAATGCCTCCCTTAAACTTATATTGAAATCTAGGCATTTAAAAGTGTAATGAATTTTTGATTGTTTCATGATCATATGTACATATATCTATGCATATATATATATATATATATATATATATGTATATATATATATATATATATATATATATATATATATATATATATATATATATATATATATATACACACACATATATATATATATATATATATATATATATATATATATATATATATATATATTGCATATTTGCTTTCATGGCAAAAGTTACTTATAAATTCATGTTTTATATTCTACTTAATATCTGTTTAAGGTTCAACCCAATGCTTTTTATCATGTGATGTTTTATCATGTGATTTTTTTTTTTTACCATGTGATTATTTTACCATGTGACTTTCATCATGCAGTTCGATTGGCCAGGTTGCTGTATTTAAACTTATTTATGGGGTATGCAATATTTTGGTCAGATGAAACTAACTGTGAAAGCACTTACCTGTTCTTGTGCACTGGGATCGTTTTAATAAATGTGCTTGAAGTTTACTTTTATGGTCCTTCTATGTGTTTGCTTTGTTCTATTCACTGTTGGATTATTTTAAGAAATAAAAGATAGCTGGAGTCAACAACTGGCTAAATAGTTGGTGTCAGTCGAGGGGGTGTAGTATGTGTCAGCATTGGACAAGATGATTGACAATCCTATTTGATTTGCAAAGGGTGGGCCGCACCCCTCCTTCCAAAGCTTCTGCATACTGGCAAAATCCTATATTACTCTCATACTGCCTGTTTTAAACATAGATCATCTAATGAATATCCTGTTGTAACTAACCTATCAAATTCAAAATAGGGTCACATTAAGCTGGCTCTGCTTAATGTCAGAAGTCTCAACAACAAACAACCCGACCTTGACCTCTTCTACATTTGGAATGTATCTGTGTCTGTATAATTACTGAAACCTGTTTAAATGTAGGTTTTGCACTTATCATACTTTTAGACCTGATGGCAACAGTGATGGCATCTCCAAATTTAAGGACCAAATAATCTCTTGGCTGATCTCCAAAGACCCCAGAAATGGAACTTAATGAACTCTATGTTAAACTAAGTAGGATCAACTATGAGTTTTTAACATTTTACAGGAGACCCTCTGTGTCCCCTGAAAATCATGTAAGATTCCAAAATGTACTTGATGTACTCCCTATAAACAAGAATTCCATTATTTTAGAAGACTTTAATTATCTTAGAAGAAACTGGAGTACCTATATTTGTAATATAGGATATACCCAAAAGTTTATTGATTTAATCAACAAAAATTCCCTGGACCAGACTGTTAAAAAACCCACAAGAGGACGTAATATTTTTGACCTAATCTCAAAATTCAGTGATTTCAAATATACTATTCTCTCAAAATTCTGCGATAAAAATTCAAATCAGCATCACCCCAAATATTGCTGTGGCAGGTAGATTCGCAATGTAATTCAATGCCCACTTAGATTCACAATGTAATTCAATGCCCACTTAGATCAGGGTATTGAACTGGTGGGCCCAAACAGATCTAAATATAATAGAAAAATAAAAAAAAAAAAAACAGGATGGTCCACCAACAAAAATAAACTCTGTAACTGAAAAAAAAACCCTGCAGTTCAAACTAACTTCACATCAGGAATTACATTAGAAAATTTACAAAATACTTGAAAAATAATATTAGGTCTTTTAAAACAGTACTTGAATTTAGGTTAAAATCTGAAGCCAAGGACCATTACAAAGCTTTCTTTATCAACATTAGGAAACTAAAAAAATAACACCCAGCATTACTCTGATTTTTTTAATAATGGTACTACCTACTCTGATCCTGTAGACATTGCAAATATACTAGCAAACAAATTCAGTGTGAATTGTACCACAGATCTAACTATCCAAAGCCCACGTATCCTTTAATATCTCAGACCCCATATCACCATGAAAGAATATGTACTGAAGGTGCTCTCCAGGACTAAACATACTTCCTGCATGGAACCTGACAATATCCCTGCCTGTTTAATAAACCATACTAAATAAGCCCTGCTGAATGTATTTAACCTGAGTTAAGCCACTGGTTTGTTCCTATGGCTTGGCACATAACAATAGTGATGCTTCTCCACAAGAATGGCCCATTGTTAACAATGGCAATTATAAGCCCTTTCAGCCTGACAAGTTTTAGTTGCAGAGTCAGGGAACATACTATACTGAGCCAAAAATGATGCAATTGAAAATCTCATAAGGCTAGACATACAGCAGTTTGGCTATGTCAAAGTTATTGTACCTTAGATGTTATTTTAAGAGGTCTGTGTTGGTTAAGGCAGGCTTTAATAGCTGCCCTTGTCCATCAGAGACATAGGTGTCAGACAAGGGATGAATTTCCAGTTTCCCATCTATTGGTCTGTGTTGTGCTTAAAGGTTAGGAAGGCCTCTGGTTCACATGGATGGGAAGCCTATGCCAGAGAATGAGAATTCCGAGAGACATACCTCTCCCTCCTACAGGTCTTACTGAAGTCGCAAGCAAAATTTAAATCATTAGATCTAGCACTTCTGGTACTGTTTATTTTGTAGATATGCAAAAGGCCTATCAGAGAGAGAGAGAGAGAGATCTAAGAATGCCTTGTATACTGGGCATAAATCGCCTCTCAGCAGTTTGTAGGAAACAGAATATAAAGATAAGGCTTTGAGATGATCTGTATAGCACTTTGTGTTTAAGCTCTGTATTCTTTTTGTGAGGAGCTTCTCTGATGTTCCAGTTGTTGCATGTCCCTGTTCAGTACATACCAAAGAGGATATTATACTCAATGATGGGTCTGATGAGGGATGAGTACACTTGTAAGATGACTTCTCTGGATCTAGATGCCATGGCCTTAATTATTAGTTGAGAGGCCTAGAATAATTTTCTTACTGCCTTAGACACACAGTGATCAAAATCCAGGTTACTATCTACATGAGTTCCCAAATCCCTGACTGCTGTCTAATTTTAAGAGAGTTTTATCAATTAAGTAGTTTCCTTGCATTGCTGACTTCCCAAACGGTACTATCAAGAATTTATGGCACTGAGTTTTAAGACATGGCTTTGGCACCAGTCATTTGTCTGTGTTAAACCTTCCTGTACAATATTAGTATCTTGGGAGCAGGGCCAGCCTTAGCTGAAATGATGCCCTAGGCGAAGTAGTATTCCAGTGCCCCTTAAGCCCTACCCGCATCATACTCATGAAACACTCCTATAAGCCACACCCACACGTAGGTCACTCCAAGAAAGCCACTCCAGTATTTCCTTCAATTATTTAAATGCACAGGAAGAAAAGATACCTTGTAATATAGTTAAACTGCAAGTGAAGGATGGTGGAATTTTTTTTTAATAAACCTGCTGTATCTGTTGCTCCTTCACATATTTTACTGTAAAAGTCATGTCCTCAGAAAATAGAAGCCCATGTGCCTTCTTTCAAAGGGATGCTTAAGTTAATCTAAACAGTTTAATTTACTTTAGGTAGGCGAGCAAGCCTTGCAGCTCAGTGAAAGTAGAATAGCAACCTCTCTCCTCTCTGTGTACAGTAGCTTAAGCTAGAACAGCAGAAACACAGATAGCCATTTGCTAAATTATACAGTCTCACAATGAAAATAGACTTAGCATGAGCAGTAAACTTCTCTGCCATTGAAATGGCATGAAAACTCACATGCATAGAAAATGCATCTGGCCAGTAAAGGATTAAGTTTATCTTTGGGCCGTTTTCAAAATAAACTCCTTGCACACATTTTAGGGCAATGCATACATTTGTTCTTTTATTCACCTTCCTGATTGTATTAAATTATATTCCTTGTATAATACAGCACCACTTGTTAGAATGTGTTTTAAATTTGTAGTTTTAAACATTATTTCAATAAGCAATGAAACAATGCATAAACCAATGAAAAAACTACCCATTTCAGAAAATTTCAGCCATAAAATGCTACCCAGATTTCTGTCATTACAATCCACAAATATCAGTCGATACACAATCTCTACAGAAGTAAAATCGGAATAATTCCACATTAAAAGAAATCTGTAACTAATGAGGAGGTTGCTACTGGCAAACAACTTTACACCTCAATGTTTCATCTACAAATTCAGTGCCTGTTGCCCTTGAATTAATCTATATTACATTAAAAATTTTGGTAAACTGGAAATAATGCAATAGGAAATGACTAAAACCGATAAGTTCATAGTTACTAGGCATCTTATATAAAGGAGGAAACACTCAGGAGTGTAGAACCCCTATTCATGCTTATAATACACCAAATAATCTGCAGTCATATGGGTACTGCGATATCAGCACTTCATCTACATGGCGTGGGAGTAGAATCCACAGCCTTCTGCACCAAAGGCAATTATGCTACTAACACTGATTTCAAATTCTACAACAGTGTGCCATTTGATAAAACAGTTGCAGACTGAAAACAAGCTTAACATGAGCAGCAGTAAACTTTTCCTTTGAAACTCAATCTCTTGAAAATACACAGAAACTCATAATCCCTTGAAAATGCACTGAAAACTCTTACTTCCCTGAAAATGTACTGAAACACAAACTCATTTTTGTCAGCATTCTGGTAGGTGGTGTAGAGCAGTGGTTCCCAAACCTTTATGGACCAAGACCCACTTTTGAAAATGGCAATTTTCATGACCCAGTACTCATGTCAACATGTGTAGCACTCATGGTCCTCCTTAAAGGAGAGGATGCCGGTACCACGGAGTGTTTTTCTGGGATTTAAAGAGGCCATGTAAACTACTCTCATACTTTATTAGTAGAGCTGAGCCGAATCGTGGTCAAATGGGACCCTAGGCATGGTAATAGATTGGGGCATCCCGAGCAGCCCCTCATGCAGCAGCCCCTGCCCCAGCCATACCAGTGTTCTGTTACTTGACTATTTCTCTCCAGTTGCATGAACACTGTTCAAACCTGTCAGTGTGTATACTGTTAGGTATTTCTACAATGATTAGATATTGAAATACAATGCACAAATGCCGATAGCCATTTGCTAAACAGTACAGCCTCACAATGAAATCAGACTTAGCATGAGCAGTAAACTTCCCTCGCATTGAAACTATTTCACTGAAACAGCATTAAAACCTACGTTCAAATAAAATGCAGCTGGAAAGTGGAGAATTAAGTTTACCTTTGGGCTATTTTCAAACTATAGGCTCCTTGAGCACATTTTTATGGCCTTGCATACGTGTATGTGCTCTTTGATTCACCTTCCTGATTGTAATAAATTATGTAATTTGTATAATACAGCACCAGTTTGTTAGTATGTTTTAAATTTGTAATTCTGAACATTTTTCCAGCAAGCAATGAAACAAAATGCATGACCCAATAATGACAAAACTGCCCATTTCAGAACATTTTTACTCTAAAAGGCCACTCAAACTTCTGTCATTGCAATCAACAGTATAAAATCAATAAGCACAATCTCAGCAGAAGTAAAACTCATCCAAATACTTCTACATTAAAGAGATTTGTAAATATTGAAGAGGCTGTTACTGGCAAACAACTTTACATTTCAGTGCTTCATCTACAAATTCATTGCCTGCTGCCCTTGATGAAGTAATTGCCTACTCTACATTAAAAAACTAGTAAGCTGGTAATATTGCAATATGGAATGACTGAGAAACAGACAACTAGGCATATTATACAAAAGAGGACACTCAGGAATGCAGAACCCTTATCCCCCCTTAAAATGCATCAAGTAATCAGCAACTAAGGCATTACATACCATGCCTGCATACTTCTCAACCTCTTAGCACAAGAAAGCTGGAAAAAGCCTAAAATAGTGTGTGTGTGGGGGGGGGGGGGGCACAGGCCTCAAAAAGAGGGACAAATTAAAATATTGCTCTTTAAGACTTAGAACAGCAGCATTTGTCTTAGTATGCATTTCCTGAAGGAAAGGACGGCTGAAACTCAAATATATGACATTTAGTTATTTCAATGCTCAGTGATTTGCCAGAATACCGTACATTTTAAGAGGAATAAGCCAAAAATATGAGGCAAAAATCTGGACAGTTGAGAGGTATGCATACCTCTCAACCTCTTAGTGCAAAAAAATCTGGATAAAGCCTAAAATAATGTGGATGCAATGGCCAAAAAAATAGGAATAGTTTTAAGCATTGTTCTTTTTAACTTAGAAAGTTGCTAGAATAACACTTATTTAAAAAAAAATCATTATTAGTTTACTGGAAGATGTATTGTGTTGTACATTTTGACTACCCTTTAAAAGCACAGCACATGGCAAATTTTATAGGCATAATAAAACATTGTGAGGCATACACAGACTAGATATTAGGTTCATAGGTAGGTACTAGGCTATCTGCCCAAGGGCATTCATAAACCTAGCCAGAGTGTGTCGGCTTTCACTGCCCCATTGATTAATTAACTGATCCTCTGTCAAGCAGAGCCAATGAAGTGATCCCAGGGGTGTATTTTCTGTTACCCATCAACTCGTCAAGGTTTCTCTTGAAGAGTGCTAGTGAGGAGCGCTGCCTGATGTAGTTTGGAATTTTGTTCCTAAGTATGGGGAGTCTCTGTGATAGGAACCTATCCCTCCAGCATGTTCTATTTATTGTTGTGGCGAGGTTTAGCTCACTAGAGAGCATGGCTTGCAGTGACTTCAATTTCTTTAGGTGGAACGTGTCCATCAATTCTGAGTTGGACATGGCTTTGTAAGTCAAGCAGACATTACCTCTGAGTAAGCGATATGCCACTGAGTACAGCCGGAGTTTTTTCGGTCAGGCTGCATAGGACATATGTTTGAGGCCAGTAATCCTCTTGGTGAGGTACTTTTGTGGTCTTTCCAGCTGTTGGAAGTGTCTTGTGAGGTACATCCCAAATGGGGCATTGTACTCTATGATGGGTTTAATGAGTGACGAGTAGAGGGGCACTATAACCTCTTTATTTCTAGATGTGAACCCTTTAGTAATTAGATGGGCCACATAGAAGGAGTTCCTAACTACTTTGGCAATATGATTGTCAAAGAAGAGATTACTATCTACCTGGGTCCCTAGATCTCTTATTACTTCTGTATTAAGGTGGCAGCCACCTATCATGGGTATTTTGTTTTTCCCATACGGGATGACTATGCATTTTTTGGCATTTAGCTTGGGGCCATGACTTTGACACCAGGTGTCCGTCTCAGTAAGGACCTTTTGGAGGATGTTCGTGTCACCCGGAGAGTCAATTATCGCTCCCAGTTTGCAGTCATTGGCAAACTTGGTTAGCTATAGTCCTCCTGTGTTTGCCTGTACTTCTGAGAAGTATATGCCAAACAGTAGGGGTCCCAGGACTGAACCTTGTGGGACACCACTTGTGACTGGTTTAGAGTCGGACCTGGAGCCCGCTATTCTTACCGTGTGAGTTCTGTCTGTAAGCCAGTTGGCAACCCATCTCATGATGTAGCGGTTTATGTTTAGGCTGGGGAGTTTTTCTGTAATACCCAAGTGGGGAATGGTGTCAAAAGCCTTGGCGAGGTCAAGGTAGGCAGTATGAACTACCTTTCCCTCATCTATGGCCTTGGTGACTGTCTCAAAGAAGTCAACCTGGTTTAGGAGGCATGATCTGCCCTTAACAAAGCCGAACTGGGTCGGGTCAAGTGTTTGGAAGTTCCCAATGTCTTTTGATACACTTATGGAACTGAAGTTAACAACACATGCCTTCATGGCTTGTAGTGCTATTTCGTGATGTCAAATAAATTGTTAAAATCAGACTGTAAAAATCATTAGGCTTTTCAAAATGACAGTCAATAACACAGGATGCTCAGGTTCAAATAACGTTTTTTTACTAATGTACATTAGGAGGCAAAAAACTATACAAAACAAGTATAGAGTTTTGACTGACATGATACAAGAAGTAAACTTCTTTAAATACACTATACATTCAAGCTGTGCCCACCTTACTGACGTGGTCAGTCACAGGGCACCTACATCATAACAGTCTACAATATTCTATTCATAAAAAATGCTGAGGTTATACTTTTTAAAAACTTTCCCATGAGAATAATACAGCCTTGCAAGGCACCTGGTCAATTACAATGTCTTCCTGTAAATGTTGCTTCTTCCAAGGTTTCAGGCCAGTTCGAATACAATAGTCAGTTCATCTCTTAATACGTTCCTTTGTCTCTCTGGTAAGCAGCTGCACTCTATCTTTGATAGTGTTCACAAGGCCATCCTTCTCGGTGGAAGGAAGAAAGATATACATGCATACATATTTATTTCTCTCTAACCCAGCAGATAATAATTGCTGAAAGACATAAGCCTGCTGAGCTGGCTACTGCCAGGGTCAGAGGTTAACCACACTGCAGCTAAGTTTCAAGCAATTACATGCAAGATCATTTCTACTGCCATATTGTTAAATAGAATCAAATGCATTACATATTATACTGTTTCTAAACTTGCACTATATATATGTTTAAGTACATATTTTTCTAACAGTTTATATATGTTTAAGTACATATTTTTCTAACATTCTCCCTCCTTTTAATGCTTTTTATTCTATTCAGAAACATAAACAACATTATTTCATTCCCTAGTCTCTTCCTCTCTGGAACTTTTAACTAGGCAAGTCATTTGTTTTATATTTCAGAAAGAATTTCATTTGGTATCAACATATTTAACTCCAGGTCTTGATACATAGTCTCAGTTACAGATACATCAACGAAGTCCCTAACTAATCTTTTCACACAAGGTATCCCGCAACAAACACATGCTCCCAATATGAGCAAAACTACACAAATAGCTATCAAAATATTTATTAGGATTGAACCCCACCCCCCAAAAAGATTCTGGAAAAAGTTCGTCAGTGGGTTTGGGCCTGGTTCCGCCATTGCTGATACTTGCTGAATTACCTCTAGGTGGTCATTGATTTTGTGCTCATTATCTGGGATATACGCACAGCATTCTTCTTTGATAAGCATGCACGTACCACCTCTCGCCACTAGGGTGAAGTCAAGAGCCATTCGGTTTTGTAGTACAACAGTTCTCATTGCATTCAGTTTATTAGTCACAAGTTCGAGAGCAGAAAAAGTCGCATTGCTCATTACTTCGAGAAGTTTCGACAATTTCCTCAGTTTCCAGATCGATTTGACTGCTCCATAGGCTGGGATTATTCCAGCCCAGGATATAACACTGTCACTCAAGTCCATATGAGTCAATTTTTCTTTATCTTTTACGGATGAATGATCTTTCCAACCAGCTTTGATTTTACCCACTGGATTAGCAGGTTTCTTGACTGAGTTCCCAGTTCTCTGAGCTATATCTCTTACATTCCGTATCTTACCCAGAGGCAATTCTGCAGTATGTCTTATTGCTGGAACCAGATAACCCAAAAAACAACTGCCGGACCAATTCTCAGGTAACCACTTATATGCTTTTTTCCCACAAACAAAATAACAATTTTCTACTTTAGTACTGATGCGGGTTAACTCTGAATGAAACATTTTCCTGTCTATAACAGACAACTGTTTATACAATTCAGGATTTTTCTGTACATCTTTCAATGTTGTTTTCATTAAGCTTAAATACGAATCATAATTCGTGCTACAACTAATACTCTGATCTTTTGCTTTTATATAGCACTTATAAGACACAGTTATATTACAATTACTCCAACCAACTTGGAGCGTATCATTTTTGTAAAAACAAACAATTCCCTTTTGTGTAACAGGTAAGTACAGTGCCACTTTGTCCTGTGATCTCACAGAACCTGTATCAAAAAGTAGATTCTCCCAAGTCTCATTTATCCCCAAGGGGACAGCGGACATCAAAAGTCCTCCATATGCTGTAGGTATGGCTGTACATACCCAACAATTTGAAATGTTTATAGTCTCTACATACACATGTTTCATAGCTAGGTACGTGTTAAAGTTTGGATGCCAATCTGTGGCCAGCCCATCACGTTTCGTTATTTTTATTTGTGTAGTTATTTGCAGGAAAACCCCCAGCAAAAGAAAAGTCACCACCAACATGGTTAATAAGTGTATGATCAGTAAGACAGCAAACCAATGTCTTTGAGGTTGCTTTGTACTTTTATACACTCTGCCCCTGGTCATTTTGTCTCTGTGGTATATCAGCTACAAAATGTTTGTCTAACTGGAAATTCTTTACCGGCTTGCAGTGGGTCAGGTGAACCCAGGACGACCTCTCCGCAACCTTTACTGCAGTAGGCATTGCCAACAGTACTTGGTACGGACTTTCCCACTTAGGACTTGTCCAGTTTTTCTTCTTGATGACTTTTAACCACACCCAGGATCCTGGGGCTAGCACTGCGTCTGGCTTCATCTGTTTTTTATCTGAAAAAGAGTTTAACTGCAAAACAGTCTTATTGGTTAACAATCTTTTTATATAGCTGGCTAATGAGCCATCAACCTCCAGCTCTGCAGGCATAAGAGCTTTCCACTGTGGTACATAATATGCCCTTCCAAATACTACTTTAAAGGGGGTCAAACCCTTTACATTTGGAACTGTTCTCATGCTCAGCAATGCTAGAGGTAAACAGCAAATCCAATTCTTCTGAGTCTCACTCATCAACTTCCTTAACTTGTTTTTCAAAATCCCATTGTACCTCTCCACCAGTCCTGCTGACTGTGGGTGGTAAGCACAGTGATTCCTCAAGGAAATCCCAAAAAATCTTCCAAGTTGCTGAATTGTCTGATTGACAAAATGTGTCCCATTGTCACTATAGATTCTTTCCGGTATGCCAAATCTAGGAATTATTTCCTTTACTAGGGCCTTTGCCACTGTTGCTGCATCCGGATTCCTGGTTGGAAAAGCTTCTACCCATTTTGAAAACATATCTATGATCACTAAGCAGTATTTCCTTCCCTCACATTTATTCAGCTCTATGAAGTCCATACAAATAGTATGGAACAGATATGGTGGTGTAGGGAAACTCCCTTGCTTCGGTTTGAATGCTCCCTGTGCATGATGTTTACTGCAAATATGACATGCTGCACAAAATTTTTGTGTGTAGTTCATAAATCCGTATGTCTGGAATATTCTGTTAACTAACTGTACCATCCCCCCTGTTGAGACATGGCTCTGCCCATGGCTCAACAAAGCCGCATATCTAAATAAATTAGACGGTAATGTTGGCTTTTTCTCCTTAGAGATGTACAATCCGTCTTCAAGGATTGCTCCTCGTCTTACCCACTTCTGTTTTTCTGCTTTTGTAGTTAATGTTTGCATTGTTTTTAACATTTCTAAATCTAAAATCTCAGAGGGTTGTAATTCCTCATTCAAAAGTAAAGTTTCTGAGTCTGAGGCTGCTTGCTTTGCAGCTGCATCAGCTCGTGCATTACCTTTTGAAATCTTATCCTGTTGCTTTGTATGAGCTGCACATTTACAAATAGCTACTTTAGTAGGTAACTGAATGGAATCTAATAAATTCAAGATTAGTTGCGCATGATTAATCGGTTTACCAGTGGATGTTATCATTCCCCTATTTTTCCACTGCTGCGCAAAAACATGCACTGTGGAGAAGGCATACTGACTATCAGTATATATGTTCACACATCTGTCTTTTGCTAAAGTGCAAGCTCGTGTCAAAGCTATCAACTCTGCTGCTTGAGCAGATAAGTTAGGCTGCAGAGGTCAGGCTTCTACAATCCCGACATCAGTAACTACTGCATAGCCTACTAGATTTTTCCCTGTAGGACCCTTCCTACATGATCCGTCCACATAAAATGTCACCTCTGCATCAGCCAGGGGTATATCAGTAAGATCCTGTCTAGGTAAAGTTATTTGTTCCATTTCCTGTAGGCAACTATGTGGTGTGCCATCCACAGGAGTCAGAAGTAACATTGATGGATTTAATGTCGTACAACGTTCAATCACCATGTGAGGTTGACTCAGCAGTATGGTTATACAAGAAAGATGTCTAGCAGGAGACAAAAATGCTATTTTCTCTTGCAGGAAAATTATCGCAACTGCATGAGGCACCCTCAAGGTGAGAGGGTGGAATAATACCATTGAGGCCGAAGCCTGTACTGCCATGGCAGCTGCAACAACTGCCTGTACACAATGTGGCAATGACCGTGCCACTGGGTCCAGCTGTGAAGAATAGTAAGCTATGGGGCGTTGCTTACTTCCATGCTGTTGCGTCAAGACTGACGTCATATATCCCTGCTTACAATCCACAGTCTGAAAAAATCTCTTATGGTAATTCGGGAGCCCCAAAACTGATGATGAAGCTAACAATCGTTTTAGCCTGCAGAAGGCTGCTTCTGCCACTGGAGTCCAATGTAATATATCTTGTGCTGCCATAGGTGTTTTAAATATTAAATCAGCCAATGGAGCTGACTCCAAAGCATAGTTTGGTATCCAACTTCGACAAAAATTAGTTGTCCCCAGGAAGGACATCATTTCCTTTTTGGTAGTTGGCTTGGGTGCTTGTAAAATTGCTGCCTTTCTATCTTCATCTAATGTTCTACCCCCCTTGGATATCACATATCCCAGGTACTTGACCTGTGTTCTCCAAAGTTGCAATTTATGCTTGTTTACTTTATGTCCCTGTTCTGCTAAAAATCTCAATAATGCTATCGTATCTTCCCTACATTGCTGCTGGGTAGGGGCCGCAAGCAGGATATCATCCACATAAAGTAGAACTTGACTGCCCCCTGGTGGAGTAAATCCCACCAGGTTGCTAGCCATCTCCTGTGCGAATATTGTTGGACTTTCACAGTATCCCTGTGGTAGTCGAGTATAGGTGTATCTGTTACCTTGAAATGTAAAAGCAAACCAATACTGACTATCTGGATGTATAGGTATTGAAAAGAAAGCATTGCTTATATCTACCACGGTAAAATACTTCTGTTGTGGCTTTAAATCATTCAATAAAGTGTGCGGGTCTGGCACCGTAGGTGCCCTAGGTATTATTGCATCATTTACAGCTTGTAAATCCTGTACCATCCGCCATTCCCCGTTTGCTTTCCTAACAGGAAATAGAGGGGTATTACATGGTGAATCCAAAGATTCTACCAGTACTCCTTTCTTTAGTAATGCTGCTATTATAGGCTTAATTCCCTGCTCTGCATCTTTTCTCAAAGGGTACTGTTTCTTTTGTGGTCTAAATGCTGACTTCGGTGTGATAGTTACTGGACCTGCTGTCCGAATAAGCCCTACATTTGATTTCCCTGTTGACCAAAGAGTGCTTGGTATATCACACAAGGCTTTTTCATCTTCTTCTAGTAAGAACATCAATCAGCTGCCCTCACTTTGCTGTAAATGTACAGCTGGACGTGCTTGCGTTAACCAATTCAGTTTTTGCTTTTGTATTTCTTGTTCTGTCAACTCTAAGTCGGTTTGCCTTTTCCATCTTGTCACTTTTTTACCTAGGTCTACCCATCTGGCATTCTTATGTTTGGTTAAACTGACATGTGGTAGCCAGTGGGATTTATACAGTCCCGTGAATTCCTGAGGTAATGAACAACTCACCACACTATTACCCTCAGTATCCCAATACAGGGTTCGTAATACTAGCCTATTTGCAGGATTTTTGAACAATTTTTCCTCATATTCCTTATCAGGTCCTGGTGTACTACAATAGTACAGAGTACAATGTAACAAATGCTGTTGATCGATGTGAAGGGAGGGTACCTTACTGATGGCTACGTTTATCAGTTCTTCGGTTACTGCCCCTGGACCAGTCGTAACTAGGACCTAGCTGTACCAATAGTAGGCTTCACCCTCCGATCGCATCACAAAAGTATCCATTTGTCTTTGTGCCTCCATACTCTTCATGGTAGGAAATACTGCTATGCCAAAAAGCTGCATAAGGTCTCTTCCCAGTAAATTCACTGGACATTTTGCAGAAAGTACTATTTTACTTCTCTGGGTCATACCTGAAACAGGGTCAGTTATTGCTATATCATGGGAAAGTGGTTCCCTGTATAGCTGTCCGTTTGCTGATTTCACTAATATGTAATCAGGTGATTCAGAGTGTTCCGGTAACTTTGAAGGATGTATCAAAGTCCACGATGCTCCTGAATCACACAAAAATCTCACTTCCCTCCCCTCCACCAGAAGTGTAACTTCTGGTTTAGTGTCCGCCAAATAGAGCTCCAAGCTCAATAAGGCTAAATCTAAAACTTCACTTTCCTCATTATCTACTTGCATTTCCTCTATTCCTACTACTGTACTTACATTTTCTCCCTGCCCATTACTTTCTCCTGATGACTGTTGAACGTTATGACTATCATATAGTCAATCCTCATCACTCCTATCCTTCCCTTCTGTAGACGTTTTTTTATTTGATCTGCAATCCCTTGCTAAATGTCCCTTCTTTCCGCACTTGAAGCACTCACCTTTTCTCTTTCTTTCCTCAAAAACCTCTGAGTCTCTGTCAGAGCGCTTATTGCTCTGAGCGTTTCTCCTCCCCTTTTTACCTGACTGTACTACAAAGACTTCTGCTCCATCTTCAGCTGTGAAGACCTGCGTCTTCTTTTTCTTCTTACTGTTAAAGTGTCTTTCAGCATGCCTAGCATACTCCAGTAAGTCTTGTAGCCTACTCGTTCGATGATCTATCATATGCTTCGTAATAAAGCTACTAATAGTGGCAATGCAACCTTTCAAAAATGCATTTTTCAATTGTTGTTCATATGAGCTATCATTTTTCTGACTTTCAGGAATAGGCATACCACTATGGTTATTAAAACATTCTAATAATCTACCAAAGTACCCATCCACAGTTTCATTGTCTTGTTGTATGCACTGATTAATACAGGTCCAATCTGCTCTAGGTTTCCATTTTTTAGTAATTCGGTCCGTAAGACCCTTTAACCTAGTGTCTAACTCTGCGTCACTATGTAGGAGGGGTTTAAGTTGCGCGTCACGCGCACTCCAGGTGCCACAAACCATGTGCCAGTCTGGGCCTATAATTTGTCTAATGACTTTCTCTACTTCTTCCCCATTTAAGTGGTAACTCAATCGCATACCTTGTAAATCTTGTATAAACTTTTCATGATTAATTTTCGGATGGGGAATTCCCTCTGTAGCCTTCCGGATATCTTCCGGTGTCCATGGTCTATACACTAAGAGGGTTGGGTCCTGGCCTTTCTGTCCTGCCTGAGGGTTCGGTACTTCAATTAATGGACAGATTTCCTCACTCTCTTCTAGTGAATCCCTCAATTGAGTGTCCCTAAGTGTTTTACGTGTTCGGGATCTAGTCTCAATAGGTTCTCTTACAAATGGTTGTTTTAATGCCCCTGTTGCCTCGGGATAGCGTGGGGGAGGGACCAGCCTGTCCTCCCGCTTCATATCCTGGGTAAAGTATCGAAGGGGGTGGAGGGGGAGGGGCCGTCGCTATTACTGTATTATTATCTTTTTTATCTAAGAATAATGCTTTTGCATTTTTAACCTTTTGTTCCCTTCGGTTTACTTCCTCAATCCACCTGTGTGCTTGAGGAATACCCAACTGTCGCTGTTTTTTCGCCTGACCTTCTGCATCAGATTGTAACTGTTTCAAAAGTTTCACCAACGAAACCTTGTCTAATTTACCATCAAATTCATATTTATTAACCCATTTTGCAAAATATCTCACATTATCTGCTCTCTGCAATTGCATATACTTCGCATCATCCGTCAAAGGCGGATCTCGCGATCTTTTCGTGCACTGACTTCCCATGTCTTAAAAAGACTGTTACGTAACCCTTCTCTTGTACCACGTGGTATCTTCTTCCCTGTATCCACAGTAGTGTCTAGAATGACTGTTTACTTTGCTTTGTTTTTTTCCCCTGATCTATGACCAAACGTACAGTACTTCAATACGTTCTCGTCCTGCTGTCACAAATCTCAATAACAGTACAGTGTAACCTGGTCCCTGATCTAAAACAAAGACAAAGAGGGAAATTCTCCTTACCTGAGCCTCCCATTTATGACTGCACGTTTTCTTCTTGGGATCCAGTTTTCCGCTTTTCAGCCACAGATCAGAAAGTGGACAGCCTCTTTACACACAACAATTCAGTCGGAGGTCTTTTTCACTCAAGAAGAACCATTTGTTTTGGCAGCTTCCCCTGTGCAGATTTATTACCACCCATGCACTCTGACCTGCAGCTTACCAAGGGAATTCCGGTCCGAAGGACCAAAATGTCAAATAAATTGTTAAAATCAGACTGTAAAAATCATTAGGCTTTTCAAAATGACAGTCAATAACACAGGATGCTCAGGTTCAAATAACGTTTTTTTACTAATGTACATTAGGAGGCAAAAAACTATACAAAACAAGTATAGAGTTTTGACTGACATGATACAGGAAGTAAACTTCTTTAAATACACTATACATTCAAGCTGTGCCCACCTTACTGACGTGGTCAGTCACAGGGCACCTACATCATAACAGTCTACAATATTCTATTCATAAAAAGTGCTGAGGTTATACTTTTTAAAAACTTTCCCATGAGAATAATACAGCCTTGCAAGGCACCTGGTCAATTACAATGTCTTCCTGTAAATGTTGCTTCTTCCAAGGTTTCAGGCCAGTTTGAATACAATAGTCAGTTCATCTCTTAATATGTTCCTTTGTCTCTCTGGTAAGCAGCTGCACTCTATCTTTGATAGTGTTCACAAGGCCATCCTTCTCGGTGGAAGGAAGAAAGATATACATGCATACATATTTATTTCTCTCTAACCCAGCAGATAATAATTGCTGAAAGACATAAGCCTGCTGAGCTGGATACTGCCAGGGTCAGAGGTTAACCACACTGCAGCTAAGTTTCAAGCAATTACATGCAAGATCATTTCTACTGCCATATTGTTAAATAGAATCAAATGCATTACATATTATACTGTTTCTAAACTTGCACTATATATATGTTTAAGTACATATTTTTCTAACAGTTTATATATGTTTAAGTACATATTTTTCTAACACGTGACTTCAGTCCTCCCTGATTTGCCAGAAAAACACAAATTATGAGAAACAGATGAACTATAATGCTAAATCTGGACACTTGAGAGGGACCTCATATTTTTGGTCAGTTCTGGTTTTCTGCCAAATTACTGGTAAATCTTTCAAGACTGAAGTTAGAAAATAATGTCAGAGAATTGAGTTTCAGACCGTACCCTTTATAAAATTCAGCACTAATGCAAAACCTGTTATTCTATCAACTTTCTAAGTTTTTAAGAGCAGTATTTTGAAGGTGTCCCTATTTTAGGGCCTTTATCCCACTTATTTATGGCTTTGTCCAGATTTCTTGCTCTAAGAGGTTGAGAGGTATCAGGTATGACAACACACACACACACACACACACACACACACACACACACACACACACACACACACACACACACACACACACACACACACACACACACACACACCTACTCTCTCACATAGCAATACACATCTTCTCTTTCATACAGCAACTAACGACTAGTTTAAATTCCACGCACTCCAACTTTGCTCTCATACAACACACAGACACGCACTTTTCTCTCTCATACAGAAATTAGCAAAACAGCTAGTTTAAATTATGCACACACACACACACACACACACACACACACACACACACACACACACACACACACACACACACACACACACACCTTCCTTCTCTCTGTTCTGCCACAGCATCAGCAGCACATGCATACAGTGACTCTCTTATAAAGCAACACACACACGTACACACACTGATTCTCTTGCACAGCAACACAAAGTCAGTCTCTTTCAAAGGAACAAATGGCTAGTTTAAATTCCATACACGCACCTACTCTCACACAGTAACACACACACATATTTTATATCTCATGCAAACAGAACAGCAAATTTAAATGTCATACACATACATACATACCCACACACATTCTCTCTCATACAAAAATGAACAGTTTAAGTTACACATAGAGACACACATACACTTATATTCTTAAGTCAAAAGCTTAAGGTTAAAAAAAAACTGTATCCTGTTTCCTACCTTTTCTGTAACTAGTGTTCGAGATACAGATTTGCTGTATCCAGGACTGTATGTAAGCTTCTGAGCTCCCCAAGCCTTTCTGTGTTGGAGGGAAGTCTTCTAGCTTATCAGTGGGAGTGGTAAGCACTAGGTAACCTGTCTACCACATAAGGAGTGGTTCTGGCCCAGAAATTGTAGTTATTGGCCGTTTGGGCAATCTCTTCCATCTCTCTCAACTTTCTGATTTGAAAGCCTGCATTTGCACTTGTTTCTTTCCTGTAACTCGTCTAGTGCAGATACAGCTTCTTAGTTTTAGCACTTAAATTTGCTTATTCATGCTCAGCACTTGTTCAGAACTTGTAAGCACTAAATAAGCTACTAATTACTATAGCACTCAACCTTCCTCATTACCTAGGGGAAAACAGTTTTTGTACTTACTTTTCTCACTTGCTTAGAGAAAAACAGCTCTTGTACTCACTTTCCTCACTTATCTAGAGGAAAATAGCTTTTTATTGATGGATGTCCAAGGGTCAGCTCCCAGTGTTCTCTCCTGTCTATCTGATGAATCTGGGCATCTTGAGGCAATTTAGAAATTGCCTCATGTACACAGACAGCCCTCTTCTCCTACCACCTAACACTACAACCTGTGAGAGATGCACTTATCTAGCCAAACTGGAGGCAAAGCTCTCTCAAAACAAGACTGAACTTGACAGTCATGAGGAGAAGGTAAACATTTGCACCACACCACACTCATCACATAGTCTCACTAAATCTACACCACCAAAATCCACACATAGTAACACAAAAACATTCGCAGAGGCTCTCAATAATAATCTGTTTAAGCAACAGAGACCTCCAAAGCAGAAACACATGCAACCTCCATCCCCCAACACAACCAAAATGACACATAGCCCACAGACTCAGTGTGCCACTCAACCACAGCCAATAAGGCAAAACAATGTACCCAACACACTAGTCATAAGTGACTCTATAGTCAGGCACACTGATGTCCCACTCACCAGGCTAAACAAGGAGAAGGTTACTGTCAGCTGCCTGTTGGGTGCCAGGATCTGCCACATAACCCATGCACTCAGGTCACTCCACAACAAGTACCAATATGACTCTGTCATTGTCCACATTGGTGTGAATGACCTGAGATGTACCTCTCTGGACTACATGAAAAGAGACATGGAAGAGTTCTCCGATCTTGTAGCCCAAGCAGGTATGACTCTAGCCCTGAGTACCATTCTGCCATTGCCCTGAATGATACCGCAGTACAAGGACAAAATGATTGACTTCAACAATTGGCTAAGCTTCTGGTGTCATTCTAAGGGGATCCAGTATCTGTCTGCTTGAGATGCCACGGACGACAGACCACGATGCTTTGCCACATATGGCCTGCACCTGTCACCCCTGGCATTCCGGATACTGGCTAAGGCTCTTGCTGCCCTTATAGTGCCTTTTAGGCAAGGTTCAAATAACACATTCACCACCATAACAGAAACAGGCAAGAAAAAACTGATGGTAATGCTACTTAATGCTAGAAGTCTAAATCTCAAAATGCACTCACTTGAGGCACTCCTTAAAATGGAGAACATCGATATCTGTGCAGTGACTGAGACCTGGTTCAAGGCTCCAGAGAGCACCCCTGCACTACCAAGCTATAACTCATACCAAACTTTTCGGCCATGTAACCTGGACCGAAACACCAAAGGCAGAGGTGTGTCCATATTCATTAAGGATATCCACACCTCCAGGCTAGTTGCTCAGCACAATGCATCCAAGGTTATCCAAGTGCAACTAACTCTGGGCAAAACTGCAATCCAGATTGTAGCTTGCTACAGATCCCCCACCATGCCCCAGGATTCCAACTCCTCTTTTCTTGATATACTGGAAAATATTAGGGTTCAACCAAACACCCTAATAATGATCGACTTCAACTACCCCACCATTAACTGGGAAAACTACTCATGTACCAACTCCTTAGCTCAACGCTTTCTGGAATTCCTAAACTCCAATGCCCTGGATCAACTTATCCACACCCCCACCAGGGGCAACAATATCCTAGACCTAGTCATTACAGACATGAGTGACTGGTGTTCCACACCTTAAGTCAACTCTTCGTTGGTCTGATCTGACCATAAGCTAATCACCCTTGATATCCACATCCTGCCCCCACCCCCACCCCATTAAGGAAACCACAGTAAAACATTTCTCCAAAGCCAACTTCATGCTTCTTAAGACAGAAGTGGTGAACTTCATGACACACATGCAGATGGACAATACAGTTACAACTGCTGAATACTACACAAAAGCACTCTATAAGCACTTATACAAGTGCATGGATTATGCTATCCCAAACAGAACCAAGACGCTATCCTCCAAAAAAAAGGAGGCCAATCTGGTGGTCCCCTGCCATAAACAAACTGTACAACAGAAGGAAGAAACTGTTGCAAAAGATCCCATGAGGGGAGGAGCTCCCTGGCCAGCCTCAGTAAGAAGCTGAGATCCCTTATAAGATCCTCTAAAGCTAGCTACGAAAACAAAATCACCACTAATTCCAAGGACAACCACAAAGCATTCTATAGCTATGTCAAGAATCTTGATGGCAACACCCAGATCTGCTCTGAGTTACAACACAAAGGCACGATAATTACAGAACCAACTGATATTGCCAACATCCTGGCAGATAGGTTCAGTACTAACTTTACCCCCCTCTGACCCCCTAAAGGGCCCATATCTATACAAGAAGAATGCAGAGTCCCTGTAATCGCAACTATGCAGGTAAAAGCTGCACTCTCTAAAGCCAAAAACACAGCATCCATGGGATTGGACAACATCCCAGGCTGCGTTTTGCATGAACTTCAGAACGAACTGGCTCCCCACTTAAGCACCATGTTCAATAATAGCCTCGTATCAGGCTTTGTGCCTAGTGAATGGCACACAGCAACAGTTATCCCACTCCACAAAGGGGGAGCCACCACTGATCCCTGGAACTATCGACCTATTAGCCTGACACGCCTGGTCTGCAAGGCCATGGAATGTATCATCACTGAACTCATAAACAAAGACATTGGTAACCTCCAAACTCTGGATCCCACCCAATTCAGGTTTGTGAAAGGCAGATCATGCCTCCTGAACCAGATTGACTTCTTTGAGGCAGTCCCCAAAGCTGAAGATGAGGGTAAGGTGGTTCACACAGCCTATCTTGACCTCACCAAGGCTTCAACACCATCCCCCATTCTGGAGTTATAGCTAAACTCACTAAACTAGGTATAAATCTCTACATCACAAGATGGGTTGCCAACTGCCTCACTGACAGCACTCATACTGTAAAAGTTGCAGATTCCAAATCTGACCTCAAAGCAGTGACAAGTGGAGTACCACAGGGTTCCATCCTGGGACCTCTCCTGTTTGGTGTCTACTTTTCTGAAGTACAGGCTAACACAGAAGGCCTCTGGCTAATGAAGTTTGCAGATGACTGCAAACTAGGAGCCATAGTCAAGTCCCCAAATGATGTGGACATCCTACAGAAGGGCCTCGCTGAGACAGATGCCTGGTGTCAGTGCCATGGCCTCAAGCTCAATGCCAAAAAGTGCAGTGTCATCCCCTTTGGTAAAAAATTCTGTACCCATGAACTACCACATAGGCAGCAATTTACTTAATGATGAATGAATGATAAGAGACCTTGGGACCCAGGTGGACAGTGGTCTCTCCATTGATAGTCACATCTCCACAGTAGTCAGGAAGTCCTTCTACATGGCACACCTCATCATGAAAGGGTTCTCATCCAGGAAAAAAGAGGTCATTGTTCCCCTCTACTAGACACTCATTAGACCCATTAAAGAGTACAACTCCCCTTTTGGAATGTACCTCACAAGACATCTGCAGCAGCTGGAAAGGCCACAGAAGTACCTCACAAAGAGGATTACTGGCATCCAACAAATGCCCTACACTGACCGTCTCAAAAAACTCCAGCTTTACTACATAGCATATCACCTACTCCAAGGTGATCTCTGCCTAACATATAAAGGTATGTCAAACCCAGAGCTGTTGGACGTGCTACACCTAAAGAAATCCCAATCCATCTGAGCTACACGCTCTAGGGACCTAAACCTTGTCACCACAATAAACAGGACATGCCGGAGGGATAGATTCCTGTCCCAGAGACTTCCCATACTCTGCAACAGGCTATCCATCTATGTCAAGCAAAGTTCTTCATTAGCATTCTTCAAGAAAATGAGTGGATGGGAAATAGGAAATACACCCCGAGGATCACTTCTGTGTCTCTGCTCAACAGTGGCACAGGAAAATAACTTTCTTGGGTGGAGTAAGCCAGGGAATCTTGTTGGCTAGGCTTACGTAGGCCCTTGGGCTGATAGCTTAGTACCTACCTATGAACCTATGAACAGCCACACACGGAGACACAGACTTAACTTTGGAACTGCAGAATGCATTTGGATGATGTTGGCGTTATAATGCATGCAAGTGTCTCTTTAAAGGAGAAGACTCTTGCAATGCAAAGTAAACATTTTTTTAAGTTTCCTGGCTAACCTGCAGCTGCAGCTGTAAGTGGAAGAGTGCTCACCTCCCAACCTCCACCCTCTGCACTTCACCCTCTGCTCTCTGGTTGTAGCGCCAAGAAGAGCCCAAACTTTATATTGATTAAAATAAATAAATAGATAACACGCCCTTTACAAGGCTGGCCTGGATGGTGCCCTAGGCGGTTGGCTAGTTCACCTATGCTTAAGGCCAGCCGTGCTTGGGGGCTTCTCTGATTGCAATAATCTGCAAACTTGGTGAGCCAGAGGCCCCCTGACATTGGTCTTGAGCTATGAAAAATATATGCCAAAAAGGAGTGGACCCAGCACAGAACCCACGGGGACACCAATGATTGGTTTCTTTGTGGAGGTGGTCTCTCCAATCCTAACTTCCTGGGTCCTGTCTATGAGCCAGCTGGCTATCCAACAAGTTACATAAGGGTTAATGCCTAATTCCATGAGTTTGTTTACAATGCCCAAATGAGGTATCAAAAGTCTTAGCTAGGTCAAGGTAGGCAGTATGCACCATTTTGTTTTCTTCAGTATGTAATGTAGTAAAGCTTTATTTTTATATTTGTTTTAAATATGAGATTTCTTATTTGTTTTTCTTTAAATTAAATTATTGTGCAGATATGTAGAAGTGCCCCTGTTGTTTACCCAGAATGTTTATTTAGTTTCTTTCTACAGCCCATTTTGAATGTCCCTTCTTAAGGAACATCTTTATTTTCATTGTACTCTATACCCACCAAAATTTCCAGATAGCAAAAGTCAGCATATTAATGTTTGTGGAATCTTACATAGTATTACAGAACAGTATACCCAAAATAATGTTGCAGAGTATTCAGTCACATACACTTATTTTTATTGTTTAAAAAAAGCCCAACAAGTATACAGGCATGCTATTGTGGTAGATCTCAGATAATAACATTTTTTAATGTTTCCCATCCATTTTGTATTAGTGACCCAAAGTTTCAGTTCAGTTTTAATGTAGATAGAAATCTATAGAAATGTGTTATACTAGTAAAGTGAAAATACATTTATATAGGCAATACCTAGCTGTTAACAGGTCCCAGACGAAGTGAAATAATAAACATTTCTATCCCCTTGGTTATGGGAGGCTGAAGACAGTGCAGAGTTTAAACAGCCATATAAAGAGAACAGCCACTAAAGCTTACTTTATTTTTTTATTTGCTGATAAGGGATGATTGTACCAAAGTCTATGCTTCAGACTTGGGAAAAAGCCTGATCAGTAACCTTGTATCTTAGCCAGTATTGCTAGAACTGACTGCACATCAACAAGTAAGCAAAAGAAGTATGTACATGCACTGCAGAAATGGGGAAAGAAGTCAGCATAACATCAAAAGATGTCTTAGTGAAGCAAACTATATATAATGAGTTGGGCTAAAGGAAACTGGAGGGATGGAAAGAGGAGTGACACCATATAGGTTATTTGGGTGTTGATTCAAACAGCTGGTGATGACACAGACTGAAGAGCCCCTGAAACAGAAAAGTAGCAGTTAAAGCAGGATTATAGATGCCAAAGTGGAGATTAGCCAGGTCCCATGGGGATTCCTGAAGCTGGTGTATTTTTTATTTCTAAGGCCTAGGAATGAACATGAATACTAGCATTAGAATAAGTTATTAATACGAGTCTAGCAGCTGGGCATTAGTAATAGCTTAGTATAAGGCATTACTTAAAATGCTGTCATTAGCTGACTTGCCTCTTTGAACTATATTCTTTATCTCATCTCTTTGAACTACATTCTTTACCTCATGTTGCGCATGGCTATTTTTTTATACTTCCTCACATTACATTCATTGTTTGATTGTTGCATGGAACCATCTGCCATCTAAAGTCAAGAAACAAACACACACGATAGTTTCAAAAGCACACAGAAATCACATCTTAAGAAAACAGGTGCTCATAACTGGCCAGCTGAAGTCTAACTTTGGTAAGAAAATGTTCTTGATTCTTGATTTCTCATGAATGTCGTAAATCAGTATAGTAAGAAATGTAAACATATCTTAGGGCAGGTAACTGTACATGCATTGAGTTAAGGTAGTAAACACAGTATCGTGGCAATTTTAGATAAACTACAGAAGTTGTATAAAGAGCATATTAGCAAATGTAAAACCTTATTGGGGCAACTTGACAGTATACAGTAAATGTTTATTGAGCAAATCCTATAAAACTGCTTTCTGTGTGCAATGTCATAAAAGTAATGGTAAATAACCAGATAAGGGTCATACACTTGCATCTTGTCCTGTCACCAGATGTGAAATGTTAATTTCAGAGCTATAATAGCAGTCAAGTCAGTTATTGACAAAATCTCCTGTACATCTTGTTAGACAAAAGTGGCATAAAACCACTACACCGTACAAAACAAATATGAACAGAGACGAGGTTCATGGTGGACTGACAAAAAGATTTAATAAACTTCTAAGAAACAGAGTGAGTTCAGAAAGTTTAGACAACATATGAAAATGCTTTTTCAGAAGTGCATAAGAGCTTTAGATTCAGCACAACAGAATACTAAGACATATCAGACAACCCATGCAGAATCACAAGACAAAAGAAATTGGTTAGTAAAGAGTTAAAACAACTGCAGTTAGCTATGCAAATAAAAAATAATTTATGACATACTATTCTACATCTAGAAAATGGTTAGCATATACAGCAGGATCTAATGTAACTTTCATTCAGTTAAAGCAGCACACTTATTAGTTAAACAATAATGTAAAATCACCGTTTCAAATAACAGAACAGTTCTAGGGCATAGCAATCAAAAAAAGTAATTAAAAGCAGTAAAGACATGGGGTCACAAAACTGACATGCATATATTTTCTTTTCTTCTAAACTGCATCAGTTTAAAATGCACAAGAACAAAAGGCAAACAACAGCAAATGTAAATATATCCATTTTAAGCATGTGTTAGTTAAGCCAATATCAATTTTGTTTCTTACAATATTTTGTAATTGTATAATAGCATTATGAAATAGCAGAGACTCCAGCAAAAACAGTATTCAAAAGCAAGGTTAGTAATACAAGGTTCTACTGAGTACATAATACTACAACTAAAACCCACATTTAAAATATAGTTAGGCAAATTACAAATACTTAAGAGTTTTACAGCTGTATTCTAATATCAAGTTGCAAGAATATTAGCAAATGACTGAAGGTAAAAATAGTGCTGAAGGGATTAAGAAATGTACTATAGTCTACAGAGTCTGAAATGTGCAGAAAGGGAAAAAAAGTAAGACATTTTGTTTTATGTGAGCTCAAATCTTCCCAGGCAGAGATGGGTAGTTATAAGAAATGTTGAAAAGATAAAATGTTCCTGGTACTGAAAGTTATAAGGTCAAAAACAATACTGGTTGCCAGGCCAGGTTGGCTTATGTTTTTCTAAAACATTATTGTTACTAAAACATAATTGTTAAGTATTCACGTGCAGCACTAAGCAAAAAGCAAGAGATTCTAGAGAAACCCTATTTGGTAATTGTAATAAAACATCACAATTGTGCATACATGTCATTAATAATCTGTTTCCAAGTAAATACTAAAAATCTCAGTTAAATTATGCAGATACCTTGACAACAAAGGGAGAGTACAAATACCTACTAGTAGTAGTGAATGTCTTTTCAATTCTCACAGCATAAAGCAAATAAACAATACTACAATAAAATACTGCATACTACAGGGGGAAGGGCACTATCCTACACTGACTGTGTAAACAGTACTTCAGAAGGGACTAAAATAAAGGTACAAGAAAAAACATATTGGTCTGTGGTAATGATTCAGTAATTATTGAAAGATAACCATGCTTTTTTATTCCCATTAAGTAATTAGGGTATCATCAACATGTACTGTAGTAAGACAAACATACCATAAATACACTTTAATGTTTCAATTAATGTTTAATTAGCAGGCATTAGTTTAATACTAAGTTTGTAAACTAGACTAACCCTGGGATTCATGAAGCTTGCGCCAGATGCAGGAGTAGCGTAGGTGGTATAATGCCAAATATGGCTGTCGAGCGATTCAGGTACGATCCAATTCCACGTGCACTACCAGCGTACGCCAGAACTGTGCAGCCCTCGGCTTAGGTATGCTAATCACCCCATGCACAGTGCCACACCATGCAAATGAAGGTAAATAGCGATTCATGAAGTGGTGCAGGCATAGCGTAAGCCCACGGAAATGTAAACTAAAAAACACGGTTTACATTTTTCCAAACAGAACATCGGAGCTATGGAAGTGGACCAGACTCATGTATTACAAAGTTAACATATGCCAATGGCTAAATACACAGCCAATGGCATAAGAAAAGATGCACAACACCTAAAAAAAACATTTAATGTCATGTCCACAGTAACGCAAAGTACAACCGGAGGGCATGTGTGCGCAAACTGGAACACAAAGAAAATATATACAAGTGTCATAAAATCGCAATGTAATACAAATCAGGATTTCACCATAATACGCAATGGTATGCATGGTACACCACAACCAAGCTGCAAGGGTTGCTAAGGGTCTGTGACAATGTTTGGCACAGTAACTATGAATTAGTAGTCAGTGCCATGCAAATGAGGCAGGGAATACTGAATCACAAATGTCCTGCCGGATTAAGGATGTACCATACGGCGCAGCACTATAACACCGAGGAGTGGCTCAGAGGTATACATGACATCAGCAGTGGGGTGTGCCACCGTAGCTGTAAGCACATTGGAGCAATGCAAATCTGGCCAGGCCATTGCTAAGCAAAGCTACAGGACAGGGGTGGGGAGGTGTGTATAGAATCATTTAGCTGAGAGCACACATGGTGCCCGAAAGCACATGTGTATGGGGATGAAAACGTGCCCAAAACCCGGTAAGCGGATGCATGCACCGTGAACCATAGCACAAACAGGAAGGTCAGGGGAAGAAAATAAGGAAATGCCGCAGTAGGGTAATTGGAGTACAACTGAGCAATTAACACCTATTAACTCACAGAGGGCAATCGACGGCAGCTGACAAGTCTGCTCGCAGAAACCTGCAAAACAGGATAGGGGTGGCATCGGATTGCAAAGAAAGGAGAACTGTGATAGCAGAGCAAAGCAAACCTATAGTAGACCGGCAATAGAACACATTACGCAAGATAAGCCAGGTCTAGGAAAGTACAAATGAAAGCAGGCTGCTGGATGCATGCCAGAAAATTGTAGGTGAAACGTGAAGAAATGTAAAGGGAAGGGCAAGAGGTAATCCACGGCAGCCAAATGTAATTCAACACCAAAGGCACCACACTAGTAGTTCCTGTAGTAAAACACATAAGATACCCTGTAGCTATGATCGTACATACACACCCTATGACATCATCGGTGTTCACAGCACAATAATATAAAGTGTGAAAGCACCCTACACACACCTTTGAATTCCCAAACACTGCATCATAGGTGTAAACACATGGGGAACTTTTAAAATGTACATGTTGGGAGCTGCCATATCTGTGATTCATCACCATGTGTTAGAGACTGACGGTGTTGTGGAGGATGATGCTGACAACCACCGCAGGCCCTGGAGGAGGAGAAGAGTGTTCAGACCAAGGGTAACCTATCAGGGGCTACATGATCTGGAGATAGTAGAGCATTACAGGGTGGACAGGGACATCTTACAGCAAATAGTTGAGCTGTGCCAGCCACGCCTGAGAACTGGAAACAACAGAGGGGAACCCATCCCAGTGGACACAAAGGTATGTGTAAGCTTGCAAATACTAGCCACAGGTACCTTTCAAAGGCCAACTGGAGATATAATGGGGATCTCACAGGCATCAGCATCCAGGGTACTATACCAGTTCCTGGATGCCATATTACTACATGCCAATGAGCATATATACTTCCTACGAACTCAGGAGGAGTTGGCCAGCAATATGCGTCACTTCCACCATGTGGCACACTACCCAAAGGTACTGGGTGCGATAGACTGCACTCACATACATATCAAGTCACCACCCGCTGAGCATGGTAGGCACTACATAAACCGCAAGGGATTCTACTCTATCAACTGCCAGGTCGTGTGCAATGCCCAGGGCATTATCATGGATGTGTGTGCTTGCAGCCCAAGAAGCTACCATGACTCTCACATCTGGCATGCCTCACAGCTGTATCATTTATTTGTCAGGGGGGACATCCCACATAGCCACCTTGCAGGGGATGCTGGCTATGCACTGGAGCCATGGATGATGACACCCATCAGAAATGCACACACACCCATGCAAGAACGCCATAATGAAGGACACGCACAGACCAGAATCATCATAGAGCATGTGTTTGGGATGCTGAAATCATGGTTCCATTGCTTGGACACATCTGGTGGAGCCTTGCAGTACTCTCCAGGCACGTGTGCCCACATCTTCATAGTATGTGCCATGCTACATAATATGATCCTGTGGAAACAGCTGCAGCAGGGACAAAATGGTGAAGGCACTCATCGCCCACCGCAATTTCCAAGGCCATCACAGGCACAGAGGGATTCAGACCACGAACACCCTGTGCCAGCCCCAGTAGGTAGACGGAGGCGTGCCCAATAAGCCTACGCCTTGGAAAAGAGGGAACGTATAGCACATACTCTGACAGTGTAGGCCCCTATGGACTGACATAACTCTCCACCTGCACACACAGTAAAATGGATGGCACACACACACGACCACCTGTAAATTGTAATGTATAGGTGGCCTACTGTGTGAATCCTAGATAGACAGCTTTCAAACATTGTAAACACAACAGCTATTGGAACAAGGAATGTCAACACCTGAACAGTACATGCGCCTATCAGCAGATGTTGGTGCTGTGTGTATAGGTTCCTAGGTACATCGGTAGGTACACGCCCGATTGTCAGAGGCCATACACCAAATGAGGCAAACAGTGTCTGCTGTCGCCACAACAATGAGTAACCAACTGTCGCTCAGTGGAGCAGAGGCAATCACGGGATCACATGTTTGTAAGCACTGTTCGGCACACACTCTGCACGGATTCCCTGCTGCGTTAATGAGGGGCTCCACATAATGTAATCATGGATGTTGTGTCAAGGCATGGGGTGTACCCATGACAGGTATTCATCACCCCAGCATGCTCCACCTACGTTCGTTTGAAGGTGTGGCACATTATCGTGTGTGGGTCACTGTGATATACATACCCAATGCTGGAGCACATCCAGTAAACATCACATGGACATACCAGTAATGGGACTCATCCATATGTAAACTAACTGAGTTACCCATGTGAGTGCAGTATGGAGTAACAGCCATAGTGTACTCCACATATAAAATGCCATAACACGTGTACAAATCCCAGATGGCCAAGTGGTAAATGCAGTGACCGTCGTGCATGTTCCCGGTCCCACGTCCTGCAAGGGATGTAACATAATCCCGAAGGCACGAATAATGCATGTCGGATGCAGGTCATCAGATCATGTTTAGCACACGTTAGCGGGAATATGCGTTGCTCAGTGCTGGTAAGCGTCATTTAAATATGAGTATACGGATATGCGCAAAACAGGGCTAAACGTCTCTGAATATCGCGCAGATCATGGTCAATGATGTCCAGAACAGGTGAAACCAGCATTATTCACCCCTGTACTAATAGTGCCTGCTCTGAGGGGTAAAACAACCACCAGGAGTAGAACACACAATCATGTATACAATCATCTAACACTATGGTAGCCAAGATGTACCTACGGCAGGTGTGTAATGTGACAGGTTCAGACACAAACATGCGGAGTCCAGGAAACAGTATACACCGACAAGTACACAATGAAAGGTGTAGTTTGCCTGTCACTTTCCCTGTCAGATATGTATATACGGATTCACCGATATCTGCAAATATATAGACAGGTCAACGACATTCACAAAACCTTTGAGGTACAAATAAATAGGACACCGCCAATTATGGAATGTGTCACATACCGACACGCGTAACCACGAGGCTGAAAGACAGAAAGAACACAGTACCGGAACAGTAGAACCACAAGTAATATTATCAGGATAAGAAGGGACATTTAGTTACCGCTGCCAGTGTTGCGGTCCACGTAGGTACTGTGTTCAACTGTGTTTGTGATTTCCGTAGTCTGTGTATGTGTGTGTTGAGGGTGCCGTGTGCATTTCCGTGTGACTGTAATGTGTGTGTGTGTGTGTGTGTGTGTGTGTGTGTGTGTGTGTGTCTGCATCTTGTGTCTGCTAGTGCCAACTCAGAGGTAGATCATTACAGTTGGTGTGGTTATAGCTAGCCATAGGCATACGGGTGCCACCTGTCCCACATTAGGAGGGACAGTCCCTCCCTGGGAAGTTGTGTCCTGACATAAAACATTACAAAGGGCAACTGTCCAAGATTGTAGGACATTATTATGTCCCATATATTATGCAATAGTTACATTAAATAGTTATGCCTGTATGTAAGAAACATAAATGTTACATGCAATATGATAAGTAGCCAAAGTCCTACAACAATAAGTATGTATTGAGGATAAAAGTATGTGCTATCCTGTATACTGATCATGGGTATGTGTAAGCCTATAAACTCCGATGTGTGTCCCGCAAGTGCCCCACAACGTCCATTTGAAAAGGTGGCAACCCATGCCAAAGAGGTTCAGTTACCAACACAACTGCAATGACTGCAAATATCTGGGACAGAAATACACGGGACAGCTGTCAGTTAGTAACATCCCTTTACATATCGCTGAAATTCCGGAGGTATGGGAGTATCAACCTCACCTGCATACTATATAGAAACCAATTAACAACAGCCCAATGTATAATCCGATAACAAAAGTCTACTAACTGATAGCTCTTTAATTAGGGAAGGAGCCCACACACATATATGGAATATGTAGAAATGCAAGCCCCACAAACCTGTATATGCTATGTACACCCACCTACATCCCCCACACATGTAACTATAGCAATACAGACTGTAATAATAGCACAAACATCCAGTGAGTCAACTACATCTGCAGAAGCGTTAACATGCCTTGTGAGAGACACATTTAAAGGCACCATGTGAAATCGTAGCCGTTGTATAATGGAACAAACGGCGATGTTACAGGTTTTGTTTGCAATAGTCCCTT
Organism: Protopterus annectens; assembly: GCF_019279795.1. Classification (NCBI taxonomy): domain Eukaryota; kingdom Metazoa; phylum Chordata; order Ceratodontiformes; family Protopteridae; genus Protopterus; species Protopterus annectens. The sequence goes on along the minus strand of NC_056729.1, from coordinate 1,295,435,792 downwards.
ATCAGATGGTTGGGATGACAGGTACACTCACATGTAGAACCACATACTCTAGCCATCACACACAATCCATGGGGGACATGAATCCAAACTATACATGTCTCTACACATAGCAGTTGCAATTACACAGAACAAAACACAATACAGGCCGTCTCCCCGAAGGTAGGGTAAATGGGTAACACCCAAGTGGAGAATTCAATTATACAATTATACAATTATTCAATTTTGCAGAAAAGAGGAAAATCCCAGGATGCAAAAATCTCCCTTACTAGCCTCAGTAAGAAACTGAGATGCCTCATAAAATCCTCCAAAGCTAGTTACGAAAATAAAATTGCCAAAGATTCCAAAGACAACCACAAAGCATTCTATAACTATGTCAAGAATCTAAATGGCAATGCTCAGATCTGCTCTGAGCTAAAACAGAATGGCATTAAATATACTGATCCAAAGGATATTGCCAATACCCTGGCAGATCGAATCAGTGCCAACTTCATCCCCCTCTCACCCCTTAAATGGCCCATCTCAATACCGGAAGATTGCCAAATTCCAGTAATAACGGCCACACAGGTACAAAACGCACTCTCTAAAGCCAAGAATACAGCATCCATGGGACCAGATGACATCCCGGGCTGTGTACTACATGAACTACAATATGAACTGGCACCTCACCTAAGTGTCATGTTTAATCATAGCCTCACCTCAGGTTTCGTGCCCACTAAGTGGCGCAGAGCTACAGTTATCCCAATCCACAAGGGGGGATCCACCTTGGATCCCAGAAACTACCGTCCCATCAGTCTGACAAGCCTTATCTGCAAGGCCATGGAGCGTATTATCATGGAACTTATAAACAAAGACATTGGCAACCTTCAAACACTGGACCCCACCCAGTTTGGGTTTGTGAAGGGCCGATCTTGTCTCCTGAACCTGATTGACTTCTTTGAATCAGTCTCCAGAGCCATGGACAAGGGTAAGGTGGTCCACACAGCCTATCTAGACCTTGCCAAGGTCTTTGACACCATCCCACACTCTGGAATCATAGATAAACTTACTAAGTTGGGCATTAATCCCTATGTCACCAAATGGGTTGCTAAATGGCTTACTGATAGAACCCACACTGTAAAAGTAGCCGACTCCAAATCCAGCTCCAAACAAGTGACAAGTGGAGTACCTCAGGGTTCAGTCCTGGGGCCGCTCTTGTTTGGCATCTACTTCTCTGAAGTACAGGTCAACACTAAGGGACTCTGGCTAACAAAGTTTGCAGATGACTGCAAACTGGGAGCCATTATTGAATCCCCAAATGATGTGGATACTCTACAAAAGGGCCTTACAGAAACAGATGCTTGGTGCCAGAGCCATGGGCTCAAGCGCAATGCCAAGAAATGTATTGTTATCCCCTTTGGGAAAAACATGTATCCATGAATTACCATATAGATGGCAGTACACTAAACACAGAAAGTGTGATAAGAGACTTAGGGACACAGGTGGACAGTGGTCTCACCTTCGATAACCACATCGCCACAACAGTCAGGAAATCCTTCTATGTGGCACACCTCATCATGAAGGGCTTTTCATCCAGAAAAAAGGAGGTCATTGTCCCACTGTACTCATCCCTCATTAGACCCATTATAGAATACAACGCCCCATTTGATATGTACCTCTCAAGACATCTGCAACAACTGGAAAGGCCTCAGAAATACCTCACTAAAAGAATCACAGGCCTAAAGCAGATGCCCCACGCTGACCGCCTTAAAAAAACTCCAGCTATACTCTGTCGCATATCGTCTACTCAGAGGCGATCTCTGCTTAACATACAAGGCCATGTCAAACCCGAGCTGTTGGACATGCTACACTTAAAGAAATCCCAATCCCTCAGAGCTACACGCTCCAGGGATCTAAACCTTGTCATCACAATAAACAAAACATGCTGGAGGGATAGGTTCCTGACCCAGAGACTCCCCAGACTCTGGAATAGATTGCCCATACATGTCAAGCAGAGTGCCTCTTTGGACCTCTTCAAGAGGAACCTTGACGATTGGATGGGAGAAAGGAAATTCACCCCAGGGATCACGTCAGTCGCCCTGCTAGACAGGGGTCCAGGAAAGTAAATAATGTGGGAAGAAATAGCCAGGGAATTGTTATGGCTAGGCTTGTATAGGCCCTAGGGCTGATAACCTAGTACCAACCTATGAACCTATGAACCTATACCCCACTGTTTCCACGTAATAGGTGAATAGAGTAGCTGCACAGCTGATGTGCAAGTAATAAGTCACTCAGGAACACCAATTGGCGGCAGGAAACTACATGTTACAGGTATCGACGTATATAAGGATGACTTGCCAGACATTCAAACCGTATGCTCATACCATAGAACTGTTTAAACAGTATAAGAGAGATAGTTACGAAAGTCCAGAATGATAACAAGGTATGTAGAACACTCGGTATGTAAGTGTATGTATAGCCTGTTTTGTATTGATTATGTTAGTATATGTATAGCCTGTTTTGTATTAATTAAAAGAGTCCGCAATGCATAAAGTGGGAAAAGGTATTATGCAGTGATGTCTTGCTGAGCATAGTAACGCTTATAGAAATTGTGTGTTCTGCAGTGGGCCACACGGTAAACATCACAGACACCACAAGGGATGCTACATGAGGGCTTTAAACAGAACAATTCCATACCACCCGCCATCAGTGGTAGGGTATGTCCAACAAGTATGTGCCATAGCAGGGGATAGTATATGTTGATATACCATCACAGTAGGCATGTGTATAGGCATATAATGACAATGACATGTTGAAGGTGGTCCCGCTGTGCAAGTCTGCTTTGCATTATGGGATACTATGTAAAATATGTGTAATGTACAGTATTGTAGGTAGATATGTCAGATATTCTACACAGTATAACAGGCATATCATGCATACCAAAGGTATCGTCTATTGGCATGTACAATATACAATAACAGGATACATATGGCTTGTAGTCATGGGACACTGTAATAGCATGATAGCTAATCTAAATGGAAGGGCTACTCAATTAACCATGCACAAAGGACATGTAATAGCTTCACAGGTTCATAGTGGGGTACTATGCAGTCTGGCAAGTCTGTGTAAGCACAACTACAGTGTTCACACCAGCGGCACCTCTCTAGGGTAGTGTCCTGTCTGTGAACAGCAGAGCCATGTGTTACCTGCACCTCTGCACAGTACAGCCACTGCAGTGATCCCTGGCGTACATGTGTCTCCCATCCACCAAGTGAGGTATCACATGAACATTGCTACTGAGTGTCCCTGCGTGATGTACATAACAATCATGTTCCAAAGCATGGTGAGTGTTTGGTTTGGGAATGTAACCCTCAAGCACATCCCACTCATCATTGTGTGTGTGCACATATCCATGAGCATGTTGCTCACAGTGGCTTTTGCTTACGTCGCTTATGTGGAGTATATCCATGAATATTGTTGTGGACATGGGCCCTGTCTGTTCAGCAGAGGTCACTCCTAAGTATGTAGTATGCAAATGTGTACAGATGTGGTGTCCATAGGTCTGCCGCATACTTCAACCATCGGAGCTCAATAAACATCATGGCATGTTAATGTTGTGGTATTTAAAGCCGTAGCTGTTGTGTAATGTACACCCTAAATGGGGTGTTGTACCCTTGAATGTGTGTATACATCTGGGGTTCAGAGGTACAATGGGTGCCTATGTTCCAGCTACAAACCCAGTACAGATAAGTGCGGCCACGTAGAAGGATATCCATGCTACAGTAGCAATATGGTTATCAAAGCAGTGGGTGCAACATACGTGTGTACTACGAGCACGTACAATGAGACATGTATGTAGGAGACTACCACCTATGTGATAGTCAGTGGGTGAATGGTGTAATGCAAAGGGGATGTTCATGCACCTTGTGTCATGCAGCTTGAGGCCATGATATTGATATCAGGTATCTGTCACAGTGACACCCTTATGGAGGGGGTCAGTATCAGCTGGAGGATCAATCATGGTGCTTTGTATGTAGTTGTCTGTAAAGCTAGGCAGGGAATGTCCCTCTGTGTTAGCCTGTACCTCAGGGAAGCATATACTGAACATGAAGGGCCCTATGACTGAGGACTGTGGTACGCCAAGTGTAACTGAAATACAGTAGATACCATGGTATGCTACCCTCATTGCATGTGTCCTGTCCATGAACCACTTTGCATAACATCCCGAGACATAGGGGTCGATGTGCAGGAGGATGTGTATGTTGTCTATACCAGAATGGAGAATGATGCTGCAAGGCAATGAGAGGACAATGTAGGCTGTGTTGTCCCCTTACTGTTATTAACTACCCTGGTAACTGTACGAAAGGAGTCCACCAGGTGTAGGAGCCATACTCTGGCCCTAATAAGTCCAACCTGGGAGGCATCAAAGGACCGGAGCCCACCAATGTCTCTGTGAATGACTTCCATGATGATGTGCCCCATAGCCTTGCAGAACAGTCCAGTCAGGTGTGTAGGGCAGTAGTCGCCCTCGTGCATTGTGGCACCACCTGTGTGGAGTGTGATAACTGTTGCTGTGTGCCATTCAGGGGCCACAATATCTGATACAAGGCTATTACTAAATATGGTGGCCAAGTGGGGAGATATGTCATTCAGATGTTTGTGTAAATCACAGCCAGGGATGTTGGACGGTCGCATGGGGCCAGTGTTCCAGGCCATATAGAGTGCAGGTTAGTACTGTGTAGGTGTGACCGCAGGGACACCGCAATGATCATGCATGGATTGTTGCCCTGTAGGGAGTGAGAGGTTGTAATGTTAGCAGTGAACCCATCTGCCAGCATGTTGCCAGCATCACCTGGTTCTGTAATGTTCTGAGTAACAGCTGTATATCAGAGCAAATGTGGTATTGCCATTGACTACTGACATACCACCATAATGCCTTGTGGTACACCCTGGAATGTGTCACAGTAATGTTTATGTAGCTAGTTTTGGAGTATGTGATGAGGGATCCTGTAGCCTTACTGAGGCTGACCAGTGAGCTACCCCACACATGGGATTGTACTCCACTTTGCAACAGCCTCCACCTGTTGTAAATTATGTCCATGGAACTGGACCCCCAGAGTGGCGTCCATTATCTGGTGGGTACCATCATGGCTCTGTGTGGAATAGCATGATCCATGCAGTCGTGTAAGTGCTAATGAAGTGCACTGGGGTATGTTTCAGCATTTGTATGTGCATTGTCCATCTGCACTGGTGTCATGACGTTAACTACTGCTGTCATAAGATGTCTGTAGTAGGTGTTGTAGTACTCTTGTACTGTGTATGCCGTGAAGGGTGTGGTGCCGGGATGTGGATAACAAGGGGGATTAGCATATGTTCGGAATCCACCAATGAGGGGATAACCCCAGGTGTGGAACACCAGTCACATGTTGGTAGTGTCCATGTCAAGGATATTGTTGGTCTTGGAGGTGGTGTGTATGGGTTGATCCAGCCGAGTGGAGGTTATGAATCCCGGACAGCTTTGGCCTAATGTGTCGGTACATGAGTGGCTATCCCAGTTAAGTGTGGGGTAGTGTCAGTCTCACATCAGTAGTACCTGTCTGAGCCCTACTGTCCAGTACACCAAGAAATGAGGTCTGGTAACCGTGGGGTATGTTGTTGAATCCGTAGCTTGTTACAATGTGAATAGCAGTTCTGGCTACAGTTAGTTGCACGTGGAGCACCTCTGAGGCATTGTGCTAAGTAACTAGCCAGGATGTGTGTACAACATAGTGGAATATGGGAACACCTCAGCCGTGGGTGTGCCGGTCCAGGTTACATGACTGAAAGGTATGGTCTGTGTATAACCTGTCATTGCAGGTGTGCTCTGCAGAGCCTAGAGGCAGGTCCCAGTCACTGCAGAGATATTGAAGTGGTCCATTGTAAGGAGTGCCTTGCTTGCGTGCATCAGAGATGAAGATGTCAAGCATTGCATCACATGACCCCATGTTCTGCTTGCCTGTTCCCGTTCTGGCGGTGAATGTTATTGGAAACTGTGCAAGACAGGCAGTATAGAAGCAGCAAGAGCCTTACATGTTATCTGTACTCCCAGGGCTGACAGGTGCAGGTCAGCTGTGCCAAAGCATCGTGTTTTGTTGACCATGTCAGTCAAAGCGGACAGATACCAGATGCCTGTGGAATGACAGCAGAAGCATAAGCAACTGTTGAAGTGACACAGTCAGTCATTGTACAGTGGTATCAGGTCCGGATGAATGCATAATGCTCCCCAGGGCTTGGCCCATACCTTCAGGGCTACAAAACTGGTGAGCTATTGCCTGTCCCTACACACGTAGTCTGTGAAGTTGCATCTCAGGGCAGTCACACTAACATGGAGAATGACAGTCAAATTGTACCTGGTGAGGTATGGCATGGGTGCATAGGTTATGTTGCAAAACCAGTTACCCGACAGCAAGATGTAAGTGACTATCGCCTTGTGTAGCCTGCTGAGTGGAACATCAGTGTGACCACCTACAGAGTCACCTATGACAGGTGTGTTGTGTATGTTATATTACCTTATTGGCTGTATGTAATGGGCACACATGAGTCTGTGGGCTATAAGTTATTGTTGTTGTGTTTGGTGATGGGGGCTGCCTTTGGTGCCTACACAGAGTATGGAGAGGTACTGCACAAGTTGTACTTGTATGTGTGGCCTGTGGTGGTGGAGATCTTGTGAGACTATGTGATGAGTGGAGTGTGTTGTGAATGTTACACACCCCCACATGATTGTCAGGTGCAGTCAGGGTTAGTGACAGCATTACCCCCAGCAGGGCTGCATATGTGCATCTCCCACAGACTGTAGTGTCATATGTTAGGAGGTGAGCATTGACTGTGTACATGAGACAATTGCTCTATTGCCACATGTACGACATATTCATCATATAGACAGGCAATAGCACTGGTACGTGACAGTTGGACATGCCTGTATATACAAACATGTCTCACAAGATATGTGAGTTACGTGTGTACAACAGCTGTTGTACTGTAAGCAATCTGGAAATGTAAGGACAGACAGTGTACTTGTGAGAAATGTTGTGGAATAGGTGCTATATTAATCAGTAGCTCATGAAGTGCTCACAAGTTCTGAACAAGAGCTGAGCATGGAAATACAATACAGATAGGGTGTTGGATAATATCAACCCACAAGTGGTGACAACAGTCATAATTGGTGGCACCGCACAATAACCCTGCTGAGTATGGTCTGCAAGTCCATGAACCATTATCAATGTATATGTTAGCAGTACAGATGTACATGACAGTACGGATGTTTGACTACATATACCTTTGTATGTCACAGGAGTGTTCTATCAGTGGCCTGTTGACAGAATCAACACTACAAAAGGTGCCAGAGTGACATGTGCATATAACACCAGTGCCAGCTACAGTAAAACAGGGTTAATGTGTTGTACTCCACCCTCATTGTAGCCCATACCACACAGACAAATGTGAAGCATCTGTGTATGTAAGGATGTGAATGGCCATGACCTATGAGCAATAGCTGTCTCAGTGCTGTGAACAACATACAGAATGGGCTTTGTGAGTGAGGTGTGTGACATATGTGCACATTCTGACGGATGATATCAGCATTGTCACCGCTAGGTGAATATCCCTGTACCCATTAACTACCACCTAGGCTGCGGTCAACATTATGGACACTGTGTAAGGGATGGTGCTGTGCAGTTCACCTCCCTTAGTTGGTGACATCTCAAGGCCTCTTAGGTAGTCATACAAGGTACCCATGTCATGACAGGGTGCCATCCATGAGCATGGAGAGCATTGGACAGGCATACACAGCACTTGGGTGACCAATATTGGATCACATATCACCTTTAAGGGGTATTGGCCATGCATGGATGGGCGATACCAGCCTTCACAATCCTCACCTCTACTATGCAGCATGCTGTCTAGCTTGCAAAAAGACATGTGCTACACTATGATGTTGGACATGCTACATGTCCATATCCTGATCTAAAAGACATATGTCATGAACTGCCACCGTCCTACTACTAGGATCGCCACATGCTGGACAGATCCCTGTACCATACATGTGACATACTTCCGCCATACCATGCAGCCCTGTCCATCAAAGCTGCAACATACTTCCGCCATACCATGCAGCCCTGTCCATCAAAGCTGCACATGTCATCCCTGTCATACATGGTGTGATGGACACATGGTAGATGTAGTATCAACTGTCTGGATCAGTAATGTGGCACTAATGCACCTCGTGGTGCAAAATGGCTGTTGGATACAGCTAGAAAACCTTGCCCGTACATGCTGTAGTTGATAACCATCCCTGCAAATGACGTCTGACTAGCCATTGCCCCATGTCTATCACATGTGCAACACAGGCGATCTGTGGCAGGATGTTTAACAGCTGTACAGTGCCGTGTAGATGTATATGGCAAAACACATTAAGGCAGTGTATGTGTTGATATGTGATATATACACAGCATCAAGGTCAACAGCATTACCGTGGACACATCCAGGCATGTGCTGATAGGTAAGAACACCAGTGCAGGCAAACAGACATGCCCACATCAAGACAGCATTCACATGGAGTATGAACAATGTAATGAGGTGACACACATATATGGTGATGATATCCAATGCATAACGGTTGTTACATGTGTGTGACACAAACATGTCAGTCATGTCAGTGTCATGATGAGTTGCAAAGATAACTGTGCAGATGTACTAGATTTATGTTCAACACCGGAAGTATACCCCTCACTCGTGAGATCTGATCACAAACTAATCTTGCTGGAGGTCCTCATCCCACCCCCACCTGAAATAAAAAAGACCACAGTAAAAAACTTCTCGAAAGCCGACTTCACACTTCTAAAGACTAGTGTGGTCTCCTTTAAGGTCCAACGGTGGAAAACAGTACTCAAGCCGCTGAATCACTTACAAATGCCTTCTACCAGCACCTGCAGGACTGCATGGATAAGGCAATCCCAAGCAAAACAAAGACTCTTTGTACCAAGGGCAAGCGTCCAGTCTGGTGGACCCCAGCCATAAACAAACTCTACAACAAAAGGAGGAAGCTACTACAAGATAGAGCAAAATCCTTAAAAGGTAAGACACCTTTGATCACTATAAGTAAAAAACTAAGAGCTCTCATAAAATCATCCAAAGCAAATTTTGAGAGAAAAATAGCTAAAGACTCAAAAGACAATCATAAGGCCTTCTTTAGCTATGTTAGAAACCTGGGAGGAAACTCCCAGATATGCTCAGAACTGGTTCAAAATGATGTGAAGATTACTGATCCTACAGACATTGCCAACATACTGGCTGACAGGTTCAGTGCAAACTTCTCCCCCCTCCCCCCCAAAAGGAGACATATCTATACCAAATGGTTGCAGCCCCACAAACATCTCAAACGCCCAAGTGAGTACTGCTCTCTCCAAAGCAAAAAACACAGCATCCATGGGACCTGATGGTGTCCCAGGCTGTGTGCTCCACGAACTCAACAAGGAATTAAACCCACAGCTAGGACAGCTGTTTAATCATAGTCTCACCTCTGGATACGTACCCAGGGGTGGCACTGACTGTGGTCCCACTTCACAAAGGCGGTGCCTCCACAGACCCTGGAAATTACCGGCCCATTAGCTTGACAAGCCTTATCTGCAAAGCTATGGAGATAATCATAATGGACTTCATAAATAAAGACATAGGGAATTTGCAGACTTTGGATCCAACCCAGTTTGGCTTTGTCAAAGGCAGATCATGCCTTTTAAACTTGGTTGACTTTTTCGAAACAGTCACCAAAGCCATTGATGAGGGAAAGGCAGTCCATACAGCCTACCTCGATCTGGCGAAGGCCTTCGATACAATACCCCACTCGGGTATCATTGAAAAACTCATCAGCTTAAATGTTAACCCATACATCACAAGATGGGTTGCAAACTGGCTGAGTGACAGAACCCACAGGGTCAGAGTTGCTGGCGCCATGTCAGACTCAAAGCCTGTCACAAGTGGTGTCCCACAGGGCTCAGTCCTGGGCCCACTCTTGTTTGGCATCTACTTTTCCAAAGTACAAGCAAACACAGGAGGGTTATGGCTGACAAAGTTTGCAGATGACTGCAAACTGGGCGCCGTCGAAAACACATCTGACACAGATATCCTTCAGAAGGGTCTCACAGAAATGGATGACTGGTGCCAGAGCCATGGCCTAAAGTTAAATGCCAAAAAATGCATAGTCATACCCTTTGGGAAAAACAAGGTTACCCCTAGCTACCATATAGGTGGTAATCCTCTGAGCACAGAAGAAGTTATCAGGGACCTGGGGACCCAGGTTGACAGTAGCCTGTCATTCGACACCCATGTAGCTAAAGTAGTTAGGAAAACCTTCTACATTGCCCACCTTATCATGAAGGGATTCACATCTAGATCAAGGGAGGTCATAGTCTCCCTATACTCATCACTCATCAGACCAATGATTGAGTACAATGCCCCATTCGGAATGTATCTGACCCGACACTTGCAGCAGCTGGAGAGGCCACAAGTTCCTCACCAAAAGGATAAAGGGTCTCAAAAATCTGTCCTATGCTGCCCGACTGAAAGAACTCCAGCTCTATTCAGTCACTTACCGCTTGCTCAGAGGTGACCTTTGCCTGACATACAAGGCCATGTCAAACCCAGATTTGATGAATATGCTTCACCTCAAAAAATCTAGATCCGTCAGAGCCACAAGGGCGGGAGACTTAAACCTCGACACGGCTATTAATAGGACATGCTGGAGGGATAGATTCATCACCCAAAGACTCCCTATGCTGTGGAACAAAATCCCGGTATATGTGAGGCAGAGCACCTCACTGGCCTTGTTCAAGAGAAATCTTGACCAATGGATGGGAGATCGCAGATATACTCCAGGGATTACCTCAGTGTCACTGCTAGACAGAGGCACAGCAAAATAATGGGTATAGTTCCCCATACAAAAGGGGTGGCGTAAGCCACAAAACTATGGGCTAGGCTTATAAATGCCCTCGGGCAGATAGCCTAGTATGAACCTATGAACCTAGAAATGTATGTGCAGCAATATCTCTGTACATCTCTGATACTGTGACTTGTCACCATCATTATGTCTTACAGGTAATGCCTCATACATGCCTGCCAGCGTACAGCCACCAGGAGGATGATGTCCTCATCCCGTACCTCCATGAGAACTACAAGGTGTTGTTCAGCCATGTGCCATAGCATGCCCAGCAGCGTGACGACCTGTGGCAGGATCTTTGCAGGAGGATGAATGATGTGGATGGCCATAACCGCACCTACCAACAGGTGCGCAGACACTGCACAGACTTGATATGACATGCAAAACAGCGTGCCACTGCAATCGCCAGGGAACAAGGTGGAATAGGTGGTGGGCCACCAACCCAGACCCCACTCACACACACTGAGGAGCTACTGGCCAATCTGGGGACACCTTCAGAACAGCATCCTCAAACACTAGCTGCCATCATGGAGTTGGGTGTCTCCCAACCAATGAGCCTGGAGTTGCCTGGTAAGTCACTACTGCACATATGGCTATTATATCCCATTTAGTTGCATGTGTCACTGTACATTATGTAATGTAACATCATATGCAAGGTCTCTTTACACACATGCTGCATACTACAATATGTTACCCTGTGTATGCACCCTGTGGCTGTCATACAGTCATGGATAATGTTCAAACTGCTGTGTCACCTCTATACAGGTACCTCTGGCATGCCGCACAGACATCAGTCCGTTGCAGGTGAGACTGTCATCAGTATCAGGCATGTTAAAGCATAGATCTATTCGCCATGTGGCCAGTTAACACCTGTACACATGATGTTTGGTACAGTCACGATATACAGGTCGCATCACCCATTATTCACACTGGCCACCCATGTGCAATATATACAAACGAAATGATACACCGACATAACACCACAGTATTCATCATTGCTACATGTGTGGACAGCTGTGCATACAACGGTGGAGGTGTTGTACAATGTAGGCATATGTACTATACATTGGAACAACACGTGTGGTACTCAAACAGTACCACACAGTGAGCTGTGATATGGGCAGCCCACAGGAGTCACCATTGTGTTATATGTCCCTGCAATGGGTGCACACATTGTGATGTGCCATCTGACATGTCCCAGACACATAGTGTTCTGGCTGCAATATTGCCACACTATCCCATAACCCATACCCCACATACCAAACATACAACCCGTTGTCTGCATAGCCCTGTGGATGGTGACATATCCAACATCTATGGGTGCTTGTCATATGGGACAACACAGACATGTGAGATTGATGGCCATCACACACATTTGGGCAACACATGTGCACACATGGCCATGGGGGATGGCCTGAGACATGTAGCCACAAAGTAGATGTGATGTGTATACACCCTGTTGCACATTGTCCACACATGGTCCAATTATAGCCTTAGTTGACTGATTATACAGTTGATGTGGTACACTGGACATCCTAAAAGCCTGTGCATAGTTAGTGGAGGTGTCACTGAAGTCTACCATATAAGATGTGTTGAACATCACGACTGTGTCATAGCATGACAGTAGTCACCTCTACAGCTTCCACAGACATTGACACCACATCAGGCCTCAGATACAGTACATTTCCCTTGCTGCTGTAGGACATCACCATTAGCTGTGCACCTCGTGTGTGTGGTACATCAATGTCATGTGGGACATGGTGAATTGACAGGTCTGCTATTGTGTGGACATGGTTGCCAGACAGCTAAGACTCTGTAGTAGTTGTGCAGGGGTGTCATCTGTAGGTCCTCCAGTGACCTGTCACATGACACAGCATGGTTTGGTGTGTATACACCTCAGCAGCGTGGGTCACAATCCACAGTTATGTCATGGGTATGCATGCAGTTATGGCTATGCAATGTGTACATATTATGCACTGTATAGCAATATAGATGCCTCATGATGCCATGCAGTGGCACAGTGTCTGTACCTCACACTGTATAGCAATGTAGATGGCTCACACTACCCTTCCATGCTCATGCACATTTGCTAAACATGCATTCTATCTGTAGGGCATACAGGCAACACCACAGTGTGATGCCCATTATGATGCTGTACATGTGTCAGGACACCATTGTGTCAGACATGTATGCATGTTAATGCACACATCAGCAGATTACATGTCAAGGTCACGTCAGCCACATGTACTGTTATCCTGTTCTGGTCCACATGGTGTATCACGAGGATGCATGCATACTACCATGATTGTGTGAACTGCATGGCTATTGATATGACACCTGCTTGCTGCAGTGTGCACCCCAGGGAGGTATGCTAACTAACACTATTAACGTCTGAGCTGCATGCCATCTGCTGTATCACAGGCATGCTGCATGCCGTCTGTCAAATCACATGCATGGTGTGTCTGCGTGTCTGTGTGTGTGTCTGTGTGTGTGTGTCTATTGTAATTTAGAGTCTTTCTTTGCATTCACAGGTGATGTAGGTGTGTTACCCTCCTGCGGTCCATCTGATGTTAGTGTCCCCACAGATACTAGCAGTGATGAACATATGCATGAGGTACAGGCAGGGTTGTCAGGGGCAGAATCTGTGCCAATGGTTGCCATCCCAGCTATGTCCCCCTCTTTCCCACACACAGTTCTGCTGCCAACACATACCGCATCACCAGTGGCCATAGAGGAAGAACAGTCAGCATCTGTTAGTGTGGAACAGGAACGTGTGGTGGCTACAGAAGGTGTGTCTCCACACCATGGTGTCAGTGTAATGACTGCAGATGTGCCACACAGGCATGTGGCCGTTGCTGCTCGTATTAGGACCTCTGGCAGACATGCACCTGCAGGACAGAGTGCAGCAGCTGGTATCACCAGATGCATGTTCCAGACTGTAATGGCGGCACAGGCACATACATGCTGAACGGCAGAACAGATAAGGGCAGAGGCTGCAGAGGGCTGCTAGCCGTACCGTAAACGACAACATCCAGGCATTGGCAAATGCTTAACAGCAGATTGCTGATGTTCTGGACAGGCGATTGGGTGACATGGTCGGAATCCTTGACCATGGCATGGCAATCCGCGAGTGTGAGCTGTCTGTGCTGGAACATCTGGTAGGAGTGAGGTGTAGGCCATGTGGACGTAGGCCAGCTACACCACCCAGTGCAGGTCAACATGAGTGTCCCACCTCACATGCCCGCTCCCATAGTGCCGGTAGCAGTAGCAGTGCAGCTGGTGTTGCGCTGTCCACACCTGGACACAGCAGGCCATGTGGACGTGGCCCTGGATGTTCCCAGTGGGGACATGGTTCCAGTGGACATGTGTCGTCAGACAGTAGCCAATCTGTACCTCCGCCTGGTAGCGCCCATGCAACCCCTGGCAGGCACAGGTCACATGGCCGTGGCTGGACACAGTGAGCTGTACAACCTGGTCTGTACAATCTGGAGCTGTCAATAATACCCCTGTGTAGGCCTCACAAAAGGCAGAACTGTGTGCACACATACACACACACAGAAAACACATCTGTAGGGCACCACAACACCCACATGCATACTGAACAGACATGTCCAATCATATCACCGGCCCTTACCCACACACATGATGTCATCCATTGGTGCAGCCTATGCCCCTGGCAAACATTATCACCCTGTGCATATGATGAAGCCTGTGCCACATCCCTGTCATCCACACCATTGGTGCAGGAACATGCTCAAATGGTCTGATGCACAAGGTGAACAGAATAGTGAGAGAAATGTATATTACATTAGTTGTGTACTGGTAACACGCACCAGACATACCATGTAGTACAGGTTTAACAGGCATTGTTATATGTTCACAGTATGTGTCTCTGTAACAACAGTAACAGCATGTTGGTAATGATACCCTGGTTCCCTCCTTATGGTCTACTTGCATGTGCCTACAGGTAGCAATGTTTGCAGTCTCCTATGTGTAACTGTGGAGTACTCACAGGCATGTATGGCAATATCAGCATGCTATACGTAGCCTCAACCTGACTGTTGGAAAGGCTAACATACCACAGATGTCCACACATATACTGATCCAGAGGCATGTGGGCAGTTTAATAGGCTACACTGGCTAGAGACGTGACATCCATACCAGGTAACATCACAGGTATGTTGACATGGTGCAGGGGTTGTACACAGCGGTCTGGCCGATGATAACATTAGAGGCCACTTGATAGCATGAGGCCTCACTGTGTGGCAGTATTACCCTGTCACATTACAGGAACATGCCCACACTCATGGGGTCAACAACACTATAATGCACACCCCATAGTGTTGAGGTGAGGACCCCTGCCTATGTGGTCATCACCCTCACAGTACTGTGCACCCACATGATGCGACACAGAGTAAGAACATGTACAGGTAGCCAGTATGGCTGAGACCGATGGCATCAACAGGGTATCAGACTGCATCACCATGAGGGGTTAGGGATCCTATGTGTTCTGTATGGTAGCATACACCCTCACTCTATGCACCAGACAGCCATACACACACACACACACACACACACACACACACACACACACACACACACACACACACACACACACACACACACACTGTGGAGACCACAAATGTCATACACATACGGATAGCTGATGCATGTGATACACACACCACCACTGCCTACGTCATGCTTTCCACACTGCAGTATGTACAGATCTCTACAACAGTGTACAGGGGTGTGTAACAATTGGGATGTATTCCCCACCATATGTGGCATATATGGTCATACAAGCAAACACACATGGCAGTACTGTGAATGATGCACCTGCTATATGATGATGTGTCTGACAGACACGCAGCAGTATTGGCCGCATTATGTGTACCAGCGCTACATCCGGCAATTGTGCTGCTATATGCACATGGGAGGATGTAAGTGTTACAGGTGTCAAGTGGCATACAGTCAGTAACACCTGACCGCTGTGTTGGTTTTATGTCTTCACCATCAAGTAACAGTAACATAGCGTACTGTTTGCACATGTAATAGTAGGACGGTGTGTGACACACCTGTGATCTGTCCCCGGCAAACATCCATCTGCACAGGTGGATCACCACTTTATGTACACATCCATCCATACCTGATGTACATCCTACCATACTGTCAGTATGTCACCATATACAGGTGTCAATGATGGGGCTGTATTACAACTGCATGTTGTAGTTAGGCACAGATGAGTTACAAACATCAGCTACTGCACATGCATGGTAGCTGCATGTGCACTACAAGTTGTACATGTGTGTTGGTCCTACATGCCTGTCATGTAGCCATGTTTGTATGCATTGCAATTGGTGGACATGTGTGATGACATACATAACACATGGACTGTTGTATGATAAGATGGGTGTCATGGGTAACTAGTACAGAGGGAATATGTCCTTGGTCAACATTGCTAACTCATGTACTGTTAGCATTCAACAGCCATGGACCCACCTTCCATTTGTGTGCATATGATTGCTGTAGCCACTTGTCTGCACGAAGGACAGCAAAAGCTATGCTATGTACATATGTGTTGTGTGTGTGGTCCATGCACATATCCACTGCGATTACATGTATGTCATATCCAAACATGTGTGTTCTTGGGTGTACAGCGACAGTCATCTGTCACAGCTGTGTAAGACCCAGAGCCCCTGGTATGTGTAGAGCCGACCTGGTTATTACAGTGGTATCATTGCAATGCATAACACATGATGGAACCCTGCCGGTACATGTGTAGTCTGCACAGTTGCTGTAGACCTATGTACAGTCCACTGGTCATGAGTCACACAGTGTTGTGGCAATGTATGGCTGTGTATTGCTGGTCCAATGACATGGTGATGTCTGAGGGCTACATTGTAGACTGCGGTTTGTACCTCTGTGATCTGCACCTGAGACATCTGTGATGGCTACTGAGTGTGTACTGGTCAGTACATGTGAGTGGCCTTCTTGTACGTGGGGACAGTAACACCATACTGTGCCCTTCCGTGTTTAGAATCCGTGTGCACGCAAGACGGCCCTTTGCAACTGCTAAGTGTGTGAACATGCCCAGTATGCCGTTGTGTAGATGGACACACAGTACATTCTAAACTGCACCCTTCTGTGTTTAGAATCTGTGTGCATGCAAGACCGCCCTTTGCAACTGCTGTGTGAGCATGCCCAGTACGCTGTTGTGTAGATGGATACACAGTACATTCCGAATTGCGCCCTTCCATGTTTAGAATCCATGTGCATGCAAGACGGCACTTTGCAACTGCTAAGTGTGTGTGAGCATGCCCAGTACGCCGTTGTGTAGATGGACACACAGTGCATTCCAAATGGACGTGTGATACTAAGAGTGTGGGCATGCCAGTGACACCTTCTGTCAGTGATGTGCCTCTGTGTATGGGCATGGCCATTTACATCCTGTATAGCGATGGTGGTCATCCAGGCAACATATGTCCATTTACAATGTCACGATGGATGCCTACATTGAACACACTTGTTGACTGTCTTGAAGGGTGTACTGTCTGTGGCATTTCCCGTATCTATGTAGTGTTGTTGTAGTGCTCCATAGATATTCAGTTGCCCCGGTCACTCCACTGCCATGTGTGTGTCTACATCTACCTTGGGACAGTAAATGCTTTCATACTGCTCACTCTCTATACATTCCCTATCGGCGTCCTTGCCTTTGCGGATGATGTCGTCCACCTAGAAGTATGCCTCTGGGAGTGCTTTGTTCAGTAATCTCGGTAGCGCGTTCTGTAACTGTGTATTGCTGTAGTGTGATAAGGTAGTTAGGTGTATGTTCAACTCCCAGGCCTGCCAGGTGTGTGTGTGTTTCCAGCTGCCTGGGGACAGAGGAATGCTTTTAGATGGCTCACACCACATACATTCCCTATCAGCGTCTTTGCCTTTGCGGATGATGTCACCCACCTAGAAATATGCTTCTGGGAGTGCTGTGTTCAGTAATCTCGGTAGCGCGTTCTGTAACTGCATATTGCTGTAGTGTGATAAGGTAGTTAAGTGTATGTTCAACTCCCAGGCCTGCCAGGTGTGTGTGTGTTTCCAGCTGGCTGGGGACAGAGGAATGCTTTTATATGGCTCACACCACATACATTCCCTATCAGCGTCTTTGCCTTTGCGGATGATGTCACCCACCTAGAAATATGCTTCTGGGAGTGCTGTGTTCAGTAATCTCGGTAGTGCGTTCTGTAACTGCGTATTGCTGTAGTGTGATAAGGTAGTTAGGTGTGCGTTCGACTGCCAGGAGTGTGCCTGTGTGTGTGTGTGTGTGTGTGTGTGTGTGTGTGTGTGTGTGCGTGTGTGTGCGTGTGTGTGCGTGTGTGTGTGTTTCCAGCTGCCGACAGCTCACACCACATACATTCCCTATCAGCGTCTTTGCCTTTGCGGATGATGTCACCCACTTAGAAGTATGCCACTGGGAGTGCTGTGTTCAGTAATCTCGGTAGCGCGTTCTGTAACTGCGTATTGCTGTAGTGTGATAAGGTAGTTAGGTGTGTGTTCGACTCCCAGCCCTGCCAGGTGTGTGTGTGTGTGTGTGTGTGTGTGTGTGTGTGTGTGTTTCCAGCTGCTTGGGGACAGAGGAATGCTTTTAGATGGCTCACACCACATACATTCCCTATCGGTGTCTTTGCCTTTGCGGATGATGTCACCAACCTAGAAATATGCCTCTGGGAGTGCTGCGTTCAGTAATCTTGGTAGTGTGTTCTGTAACTGTGTATTGCTGTAGTGTGATAAGGTAGTTAGGTGTGTGTTCAACTCACAGCCCTGCCAGGTGTGTGCCTGTGTGTGTGTGTGTTTCCAGCTGCCTGGGGACAGAGTAATGCTTTTAGATGGCTCACACCACATACATTCCCTATTGGAGTCTTTGCCTTTGCGGATGATGTCATCCACCTAGAAGTATGCCTGTGGGAGTGCGGTGATGCCTGAACTCAGTAGCGCATTCTGTTACTGCATAATGCTGTAGTATGGTAGACTAGACAGGTAGATGCTCGATTCCATGGCATGGCAGGTGTGTATTTGGCAGTTATACCATATGTGTTGGTATCTGTGGGTGACTAGCTGCAGGATATGTCCAGTTTGTTTTGTTGCTGACCTATTTAATGTCCACAGCCCGCATATTCTGCCAAGACACTGGGTTGTCAACACATACAGTCGCCAATAGGTCTGGTGAGTAACTGTCAGCAGCCCTACTCTTACCCTTGTTATGGTCTGACCCGTGTGACACAACATAACACACCTGCCTTAATGTTAACAACACCACATGATGCAGGTGGCACATGTGGTTTCCTTTACATCCCTGTCTAATGCATTGCTGTCATGTGGTTCGCTGTTGTGACATAAATGCCATATGTACATATGTGTACATGTATATGTGTGTATGTATATATACACAACACACATATATATATATATATATATATATATATATATATATATGTCCATGTATATATGTCTACAAATAATATATCTGATACATGTAGATGTAGAGGTGGACATAGATGTGAACATATGTCTGGGGACTTCAGCACTATTGACTATTTGTGCCGGATGATCTGTACATGATAAACTGGGATCTATGTATATTTGCCATGGCGTGGTGTTAATGCACGTCGTCTGTGGTGTGCAGGGCCACGGGTTGTAGTTGTGTAGACACTGGTTATTTTGTTGCTGGGAAGACCATGGGACATCGAATATGGTGATGGTAAGGCACCTGTTGCCAGGTGTGTGTGGATCTGAGCGACACTGAGCAGTAGTTAATATGTTGGAGTTTCGGTATGGGTCATATAACTATTCATTAGAAGACTATACTATGCAGATGAGGTTGACTATGATGTATCACATTTATCAGCAGGGTGTGCTGCTGGTCCCCGGAGTGTATGTGTGTAGTCAGCCAGGTGCAGGTCTCGCAATATAGTTGATAGCATGGGAGGGGGGTCAGGCATACTGTACGTACATTGCAGAACTGTGCCTCGGGAGTGCTCCTGCCTTAGCAAACTTAAGCTAGGGGTGTGTCTATACCTGCCTGGTGATGTTGGGAGGGATGACAGCAGTGGTGGGGTAGTCAGGGTGTCCAGGCTGCACAAACAGGTGTTGATCAGCACAATCAGCTGATGACATGGCCAGCCCACACATGAACAGTACACTAATGCGAGCAAGCAGCATACACAGATGTTTCATCCACACTCTACACCACCAGTGTATACCTGCAGGGACATTTCACGACACAGTCCAACCAAATAACACGGGCTGCAGCAGGAAACATATACCAACATATGCAGGGGGCTGGGGCAGTGCGGATGTGTATGCTGCCGAACAACCCTTACTGGGGTGACATAAGACTTTATTGACCGAGGGTGACTTACCAGGGTCTACATGGGCTGGGGATGTTGGAGCACTATGGGGTGGACAGAGACCTCCTAGAGCAGCTTGTTGACCTGTGCCTAAAACATCACACAGGCCGAGGGGAACGCATCACAGTGGATACCATGGGATGTGTTGTCCTAGGTGTACTAGCCACAGGTACCTCACACAGCACAACTGGGGATATCATAGGTATCTCACAGGCATCTGCATCCAGAGTATTGCACCACTTCACAGATGCCATGTCAACACATGTTAGTGAGCACGTACAGGTCCTCCACATACGTGATTAATGGACCAGCAATATGAATCTGTTCCACCACATGGATGAGTACCCTGAGGTACTGGGTGCTATAGCCTGCACATGTAGCCCCACCCGCAGAGCAGGGTAGGGCCTACAGTCAGTGCAGGGGCATACTCTCCAACAGCTAGGCCCTATGCGATGGCCAGGGCTGGCCTGGAAGCTGTGATGTGTCCGATATATGGTGTCTGACACAGCTATAGCACACAAATGCCTATGTGGACATCCCCTACAGTCTCCCAGTGGGGGATGCTAGGTAAACACTGGTGTAGTGGCTTATAACACCCATCAGCAATGCACACACACCTGAACACTCACACCATACTGAGGCAGATGCACAGGCAAGACATATACATGTGCATGTTTTTGGGATGCTCGGTTCACAGTTCTGGTATCTGGACACATCTGTAGGGGCTCTGCAGTATTCACAAGCTGCATGCATACATGTTGTTATGTTATTTGCTATGCTACACAATGTTAGCCTGCAGTAGCAGTTGCAGCAGAAACAGCATGGGGCAGGGCCACACAGCCCAACACCACTGCAAAGGCCTGTACAGGCACAGTGTGACTTGGTGAAGGAACTACCTGTGTAGGGCACAGTCGGCGATAGCCCGTGCATAGTATGACCTGCCCTTGGCAAAGAGGCAACACACGGCATATGCACTGACACAGTAGGTACCCACGGATTTCTCCTCTCTGACCCGCACACAGTACAATGGATGCTAAACATTACAGTACCTGTGCTTGGCCATGTATGGGAGGTGCACTGTGTGCATCCGACATAGGCAGCACTCCAGCCCCATCCTCAAGTCCATCACACAACCAGGGTATGTCTATTGACGTAACAAGTGGCGGTTGTATTAGAATGTGTACTTACTCATTGCTCTGGTATGTATGTGAGCATACCAGTGACTGTGGTGGCCAAATGTTAGGGCAGCAGACAGTACACATCCATATTGGCACCATGACCTCTATAGCACATACGGGGGTCACAATGGTAGCCTCTAGTACACAGGGTGTCCTACCCACTGCAGATTATGGGCTGACCATCATGTGTGTCCGTACAGCCCACACACATTCCATGCAGCTGGACAGATGTGGACCAATACTGACAAATGATATACGATGGCCTATGGATATGCCCAATGACTGACCCCAACCCCATATGACACACACAGACGACAGCAGGCCAGGCTGTTTGTTGTAGGATGTGTAATAGGATGTCCAACACCACTGTGCTGGTAATTAAGGCTGGGAACTGATGTACCCTGGTATCCCTCCAACCAGCAATTTAGGTAGGTCCACACACTGACATGGAGTACCCGGCAGACCAGTACAGTAGTGGCAGATGTGTACAACTGTTGGCTGTGACCCCCGTCGCACCTACACATGTGAGAGTCATGTGCACCACCCACGGTGCTGTGTAGGACTGTGGTTGCATGTCCCCCCACGCTATACAGACATGTAGCAACTTGTCAATGCCACATGACCATTAGCTACCCTGCAGACACAGCATGTCACCTGTCTGTGTAGAATGGAGGGGTCAGCAACACAGTACTAACTATCTGGACATGTGACACATGCAATACAGTTGACCATACTTTGCATGTTCACACACATGATGGTATTGTCAGTCTACAACATGCACAACAGTCATACTGGGCATGCTCACACACTGAAACACAGGACGGCCAGGCATGCACACACCAGTGGTCCGGACATATCTGCCAGTACATTGCTATACTGTTGGATGTCTGCACTGTATGGTGTTTGCGGTCTATTGCCTGTACATATGCCATTGTCTATTGTTCATTCACATGAGCTATGTGCGCAGGGTACGTCTACCATCACGTGTATAGGGAAGTTCTTTGTTTGCGGACAGGCAGACGCCTTTGGATACAAACCGGGTAAGGCACAGTCCAGCAGGTGGGAGCTGTTGTGCGTGGGTTTGCACAGTGTTAAGCACTGCTGACCTCTGGTCACAGCACCTTATACATGTTTACACTCCACATTTCTTTGACAGGGCACTACTGACATACTGGTAGACAAACACGCTTACAGCCACTCGCTCTCCGACATTTCCGCTTACATTTGTCACTCACGCTGGGTGTGTGCGATCCCTTGTGATGCGTATTACATCAGACTACATGACAACAGTATCGGGTATGTGTAACCATTTTGCAACAGCAGCCATTCGACTGTACGGACTCGGCGGCCTGTCCAGTGACGTAATCATATTATATGCGTGTTCCTCATACAATCTCCTCCCATCTGCCTGATACATGGGAACTGATACTCTGCAATGCTAACATGTGACTTGGGTTTGTTAACACAGCTGTCTGCTGAGTCATGCTACCGCATACCAACTGCACGTTGACCACCTTTCAGATTGCACGACGGGAGACTGTAGGAGTGACACCTTTCCCACTTTGCATGGGACAGTCCATCATCACACATCACATGTGACAATACCAGAACTCTCCACCAATCGGGGACACATTTCTGCAGAATCAGGGACAGGTCATGAAAAACAGGGACACATTTACAAAAGTAGTGCTATTAACTTGACACATTGACAGAATCAGAGCATATGACATAATACACA